>NC_134488.1:87401025-87478525 GCF_040206685.1 Ascaphus truei
AAGCCCTTTGCACATGCAATTATTGCTCATGTGAAAAACATTTGGATGGATAAAACGGTTTATAAATCTAGTTAGGAGTACAGTATGTGCAAAGAATTTTCAACATGCAGCACTTAATGTCACCATAATGAAGACTGCTTCACACACACACACACACACACACACACACACACACACACACACACACACACACACACACACACACACACACACACACACACACACACACACACCTTCCTTGAATTCATCTTTACTATTTTTGTCTGATTTTCAATCTCTCTTTTCTGACTCGCATCCCACAACCTCTACTCATTTTTCTTCTCACAGTCCACAAACTCAACCTCCAGTTTCTCCTTGCTATATTCGCAACTGCGGCTCATTGATCTTCAATCTTTGTAATCCATCTTAAAATGTAATCTTCATTACCCCATTCCTCTAACTAAGGGGTGCGCAAAGTGGAGGGCACAAGATTTTCTGGGGGGGGGGGGGGCACGGCTGTTACAGAAGCCCAGCGCCTCCCAAAAGCATTTAAAATAAATGCCTGGGATCGCGTGAGGCCTCTGTAACTTTTACTTACCTTCCAGTAACGCATCTTCATGGCAACCCGGTGTCAAATGATGCTGTGGGGTCCCGTGACATCGCGTTGACATGGCAACGTGACATCCCATGACGCCGGAGCCGTGCAAGGTTAAGGGTGCATGCTGGAGGGGAGAGGAGACGGGGGCGCATGTAGGAAACTTTGCAGACCCCTGCTCTAACCCAAACAGCCCCAATTTATAACTCTGTCCTTGACTCAGTATTTGACCAGTATGCTGAAACAATGCTTCAACCTCCAACCCGGCTAAACATTGTTATCTGCAGATAAATTCCTTCTGTCCCTTACAAATCTTTCCTTCCTAGACCCTTCCTCGCCTTCTAACGATCGCCCCATCTCTCTATTGCCTCCTAAGCTTCTGGAATACCTTGTTTCTTTACACATACTTCATTTACTCAACTCTCATAAGCTACCTGATCCTTTTCCAGGTGGACATCTGCACGGCATACTACACTAAGCCACACAACCTGTAGCAGACCACCTCCATATTGACAAATTCCAAGGAAACTACACCATTCTGATTCTTCCTTGCCTAATTTCTACTTTTATTACAGTTACCCCTTCCCCCCTTCCCTCCTCCCCCCGCTCCCCCCCTTCCCCCCATTTCCCCCTTCCCCCCACTTCCCCCCTTCCCCCTTCCCCCCTTTCCCCCCTTTCCCCCCTTTCCCCCTTTCCCCCCTTCCCCCTTCCCCCCCTTCCCCCCCTTTCCCCCCCCTTCCCCCTTTCCCCCCCTTCCCCCCTTTCCCCCCTTTCCCCCCTTCCCACTTTCTCCCCCCTTCCCCCTTCCCCCCCCTTTCCCCCCATTTCCCCCACCTTCCCCCCATTTTTCCCCCCTTCCCCCCCTTCCCCCCCCCCTTCCCCCCCCCCTTCCCCTTCCCCCCCCCTTCCCCTTCCCCCCCCTTCCCCCCCCCCCTTCCCCCTTCCCCCCCCTTCCCCCTTTCCCCCCCTTCCCCCCTTCCCCCTTTCCCCCCTTTCCCCCCCTTCCCTTCCCCCTCCCCCTCCCCTTCCCCCCCTTTCCCCCCCCTTTCCCCCCCTTTCCCCCCCTTTCCCCCCCTTCCCCCTCCCTTTCCCCCCCCCCCTCCCCCTTTCCCCCCCCCTCCCCCTTTCCCCCCCCTCCCCCTTTCCCCCCCCTTCCCCCTTTCCCCCCCTTCCCCCTTTCCCCCCTCTTCCCCCCTTTCCCCCCCCCCTCTCCCCTTCCCCCCCCCTTCCCCCCCTCCCCCCCCCTTCCCCCCCTCCCCCCCTTTCCCCCCCCCCCCCCCACCGCTACATCTTACCCCCCCTTTCCCCCCCCACCCTCTCCCCCCCATTAATCCTCCCCCCCCCCCCCCCTTCCCCCCCCCCGCCATTCCCCCCGCCTCCCCCTACCCCCCCCCCTTCCCCCCTTCCCCCCCCCTCCCCCTTCCCCCCCCTCCCCCTTCCCCGCCCCCCCTCCCCCCTTTTCCCCCTTCCCCCCCCTTCCCCCCCTTCCCCCCTTCCCCCTTTCCCCCCTTCCCCCCTTTCCCCCTTCCCCCTTTCCCCCCCTTTCCCCCCCTCCCCCCCTTCCCCCTCCCCTTCCCCCTCCCCCCCCCCCTCCTTCCCCCCCTCCCCCTTTCCCCCCCCTCCCCCTTTCCCCCCATTTCCCCCTCCCCCCTCCCCCTTTCCCCCTCCCCCTCCCCTTTCCCCCTTTCCCCCCCCTTTCCCCCCCCTTTCCCCCTTTCTCCCCCCTCCCCTTCCCCCCTCCCCCCTTCCCCCTTTCCCCCCCCTTCCCCCTTTCCCCCCCCTTCCCCCTTTGTCTGCATGTTGTTATCACTATGGAGTGCCAGTCTCCAACATGTAGTGACTACATCTTGGGACACTCAAAGGGTTAACGCACAGATTAAAACTCACAATTAAAAGAAGCATTTCAATAGATTATTTACACTATTGACTCCGCATGCACCTCCCTAACATGCACTTTTAATAAATGCACTTTTACGCCTACTATGTCTGCAAGTCTCCTAGTCGCAATATATCTGTTACACGCAGACTTTCTGGGATTCCTTTCTTTAGGGAGTCACACCCTGCTTTGTTGATTAGTTCTATTCTATACTCATGCAGAGCACTGTCTGATTTATTAGGCAGAGTTGTCTATGTTCATTTACTTGATGATTGGTAGTAATGCTTTTCCATCCTTCTCTTTTTTTCCTCCTCTTAGGGCCTATGCAGAGAGCAGCGCTTTTTAAAATTGGAGAGGGGAATAAAAAGTAGGTTTAATGGAGAGTTTTATTCTCCATATGCAGAAATGGGTGAAATCTGCTATTTTTAGCATTACTGCATGTGGAGAATTGTAAGTGAGGAGATGCGCGCAGCTGAAAGGGAAAAAAAAAAAATCGCGCATTTTTTTTTGTTTCCCTATAGACCGGCGAGCTCCTGCTTCTTGTCAACTTTAGTTGGCGGAGAAAATTGGAGAAAATCGCGCCAAAAACAGCCGCTAGATGGCGAGCGCGCCTTTCTGAATTCGGATATTTTTCAGACTGGCGAGATGTAGTTCTCGCCAGACGCTGCGGCGAGATTTCAATATAGAAAAAAAAAATGGCGCTTTTTTCCTAACTCGCCATTTTTAGCTGTTTTTAGCGCGATTTTCTCCGGAAATGGCAAGATTGCAAATAGCGCTGCTCTCTGCATGAGGCCCTATGTTTGTAAAATCTTCGGGGCAAGGTCTCCCTTTGCCTTATGTTGTTACTTGCTGCCCTAAACCCCATTGTGCGTACTTTTGTATTGTATTGTAAGTATGTGAAGCACTGTTGGCTCTATATAAATAACATCATACATACATTTGCCTAAAACATACAGTAGGACAAAATTAACGAGGTATATTTAGTTTTAGGATTATGTGAGGCTCACACCTTTAGCCCATGTATAAAATGTTGTCACAATGCAGTAAAGGGTGAGGTATTAAATGATTGACAGGCTACATAGTGGTTATGAAGGTTTCTACCTACTGTAATACACTGCCCTAAAAGTCAATTTTGTAGCACTGTGTCTGGCTGTGATCGTCACATGTAAAATAAAAGCTGTTTAACCCACAAATACTGTTTAATATGGTTTGCTTCATATTTGCTAAGTGCATTTAACTCTTTCACTTCTAAACTACTTAGAAGGGATAACATTAGCATTTGATTTAAATTTAGATGCCGGCCGAGTCCGTACGACTTTTCGCATCTGTTAGTGTCTGGAAGGAAAACCGATATGAGCTTCAGAACTGCACTTTCTGGACTAGTAGAACCACAATCATCTGGTCACCTCACCATACAGCAGCAGTGCGCAAACTGTGGGGCGCGCCCAAGATTATGTAGGGGGGGCACGGGCTGCTTGCAGGGAAACCTGGGGGCAGGCAGAGCTGTGCACGGGCGGCCAGAAGCTCCCTGCTGCTGCTTCTGTGTGTGTGTGTGTCTTGCAGAGGGGGAGGGGCTTCTCTCTGCACACAGACAGCCCCTCCTTCTCTTCCTGTCTGCTTCCCATACCAGTTTTCAGCAGCATGGGGGGTTGGGGGATCGAAGCATGTCGCCCCCCCAGGAGAAAGTGTGTGTGTGTATTGAGTTTGGGGGGATTGAGTTTGTGTGTGTGTGGGGGGGGGGATTGTGTGTGTGTGTGTGTGTGTGTGTGTGTGTGTGTGGGGGGGCAGGGATTGTGTGTCGGGGGGGATTGTGTGTGGGGGGGGATTGAGTGTGTGTGTGTGGGGGGGGGTTTGTGTGTGTGTGTGGGGGGGATTGTGTGTGTGTGTGTGGGGGGGGATTGTGTGTATGTGGGGGGTTGTGTGTGTGGGGGGGATTGTGTGTGTGGGGGGGATTGTGTGTGTGGGGGGGGATTGAGTGTGTGTGTGTGGGGGGATTGTGTGGGGGGGGATTGAGTGTGTGTGGGGGTGGTTTTGTGTGTGTGTGGGGATTGAGTGTGTGTGTGTGTGGGGATTGAGTGTGGGGGGGATTGAGTGTGTGTGGGGGGGGATTGTGTGTGTGTGTGGGGGGGGATTGTGTGTGTGTGGGGGGGGATTGTGTGTGTGTGTGTGGGGGGGGGGATTGTGTGTGTGTGTGTGTGTGTGTGTGTGTGTGTGTGTGTGTGTGTGTGTGTGTCGGGGGGATTGTGTGTGTGTGTGGGGGGGGGATTGAGTGTGTGAGTGTGTGGGGATTGAGTGTGTGTTGTGTGGGGATTGAGTGTGTGTGTGTGTGGGGGGATTGAGTGTGTGTGTGTGTGGGGGGGATTGAGCATGTGTGTGTGTGGGGAGGAGGATTGAGTGTGTGTGTGGGGGGATTGTGTGGGGGGATTGTGTGTGTGTGTGGTGATTGAGTGTGTATGTGTGTGTGTGTGGTGATTGAGTGTATGTGGTGAGTGTGTGTATGTGGTGATTTAGAGAGTGTGTGTTGTAATGCAGTGGTGCGCAAACTGGGGGGGCAATGAGGCGCAAGATTATTTAGGGGGGCGCAGGCGGTGTGCGACGAAAACTGGGTGCGCGGGCCGGCAGACGCTGTGCGCGAGGGGCGACCAAGAAGATGTGCACGAGCAGGCAGCCGAAGATGTGTGCGGGTGGCTGAACAGGATAGTGCAGGTGGCGGCAACGTGATGGTGTGTGAGTGCACGCGCAGGGGCTTCGGAGGTACGGGGAGGAGCATGCCCGAGCACGGTGAAGTCAAACGCCCCTCCTTCGGTGTCTGCCCTGCAATAGCGCTGTGTTCCTGCTCTCCTCCGCTGGCAACCTGCTTCGCTGAGATCCTCTGCAAGTGAAAGGGTAGGCTGCACTATATCAATCATACTATGAATGTAGAGAAATAATGTAAAAAAACTGAAAACACAACATTGAAAACAGGAAAAAATAAATAATACTGTAGGTAGGAGTTTGGATGACAATGGGGATAGCAAGACAAAAAGCATGGAGGGGAAGGAAGAAAAAAAAGGGGGGGGAGAGGGAAGGGAGGTAGCAAAGAGGTGGATGAATGCCCCCCCAAAGGATTGCCTTTGTGCACGTACGCTCTCCCAAGCTTGGTGCTTGGGGAGACAAACAAAATTGACTTTGATGTGCGCTCAGCAGCAGTCAATACACACACACACAGTCACACACAGACACACACACAAATAGCCCTGATCCACGCTTGCAAAATTATGCAGGACACCCTGTGCTCATGCTTGGAGAGTTGGTGATGTCACCGCTCTCAGCGGCAGCGTGGACGCAGCCTAATTTTGCAAGCGCGAGCTGTTGAAATATGTAAGTATTTAAACATATTTGGATTTATATTGTATACCCTTTAATAAAGGGTTTTTTTTTTTTTTTCCATGTGATTTTGATTACATCAGGCAGGGGGGGCCCGAGAAATTTTATGGATGAAAAGGGGGGCTCGGCATAAAAAGTTTGCTCACCCCTGCCAAACAGTATATATCAGGATAATCGCCTGATCCAGATGACCGCACGCTCATCTAGCCCTAGTTTTATTGGAGATTTCACTACTAATAGTGTGGGAGATATCAAATTACACTTGAAAGTTGCATTAAGGTAAATACAGTACTTTATTATAGAGATGGGCAAAAGAAGAAACATATATGTAATAAAGAATTCCACGTTCATATGATGGAAGCGTAGTAATGCTATATAAAAATCACATTACATACAATCCTGATTAGCAATTGTCTGTTTTGATATGTAAATAAACAAACAATCAGGGCCATCATACAAACATAATTGCTTGCATTGCTTATATTGCTTGCATATAAAGCTCACGCTCTTAGTGACCTTGAAAAGGTGAAAGATGAAAATATTGCATCTTCGGGTTCAGAATTGTTTGTATCCACAGTAATATACAATAAATAATATTACATCCTTTTTAAAATGCAATACATAGTCCTATTTTACAGAGAAGAAATTACATTCACAAATTGCAGTTTGTAGAATACAAAGTTCAAGGATATAATGAGGTGACTATGAAGTTTCAAAAATTGGTACATTACCAGTCACCTTGTAATTAGTAATACGTCTTTAAGCATAATTATGAAGAATTATGACTAAGGGTGTCATTAAACTTGATAATGGTCTAAGCGTAGTTAGTAAAATTATTGTTTCTGCTTCAAAACAGCTTACAAAATGATGTCATCCATACGACACTATGTACAGATCCTTTTTAGATGCTTTCTCTATGTTTGTCAAGATCCATTTCTAAAAATAGACCAAATTAATAATCACTATTAGCAATGTAAGTGAGAAGAAATATTAGGTATAGAAATACAGCTCTGCACAAGCATGGGTCGATTTTTATGGCACTTTAGAAATCCCAAATAGAAGTGGCTGTCTGAAGGATAGATATATATATATACCCACACCTCGTTTCAATATCTTTTGTCCCAATTTAAGGCCGGAAACACTGTATAAAGTTTAACTGCAGGGGTTTTATTTACAGGGATTCAATTATACAACAGGCCCATCGTTCCTTTAAGTCAAAACAAAACATAAAAATAACATCTATTGCCTTTAGGGAAAACTAATGACACCGTAGCTTTAGCCCTTGCTAACTGGATGGCCAACTAAGCTGGTTCCGAAGCCAAAACATGTCCTGGCATATGCAACTATGTAACACAGTCTCTGCATACAACAATAAAGTGTTTTTGCTTATCTGTTAGTCCTTTGGAGCAGACGTCGCTGCTTTAGCACGGTGTCGTGTCCTTCCTTGCTAGGGGAACCCGCCCCCACATTGAGCCCAGAGAAACCCCTCTGTAGGTCCTCTGTACCAGCTTCCGCAGTTGGGGAGCACTTCTATCTCCCCCCTTCTCTGGGGAAAACAGTCTCTCTCTCACTCTGTGTCACTTCCAGCAGTGTCTCTCTGTATCCACTTTAAACACTTCCTTGTTCAGTTCATTCAGACCAGACTGATTAGCTGCACCTGAGGGTGGCTTATTAAGGTGAAATTAACCCTGTGTATGCTGGAAAGGCCCATAGATGCCCTTTTCCAGCAACTAGAGGAACATATCCCTCCCCCCAGTGTTACATTATCCTGTGACGCGGACCGTGCACCTTTCCCGTGCACCAGCTTCTTTGTCAGAGACATATGACATCGATCTCTTCTTTTCCTTGCCTTCTAGTTGAAGACATTTTTTTCTTCGGGGCAATTACTAGTCCTTCTGGGCCTGCAGTTCGTGAAGATGTACCCCCGTCTTTTTCCTCGTGTGCTCAGAGTCTCCTTAATATCTTTGGTTGCTGCCTGCAGGATAGGTGAAGGCTTAGTTAATGCTTGCTCCAATGGTTCAGCCTTTACAATCTCATTTTTTATTGGGGTAGTGTCCCCAACTACTATCGTACCCTTGTCTTCATGGACCTTGGTTACCATGGCATCAAGACGCTTGGGCATGGCCAATGCCTTTTCCTGTAGTGGAGACACTTGTGTATTACTGTTCCAGAGAGCCTCACTCTGTTTTAACTCTACCGTCACCTTTTCCATGAACCCCTTCTTAAAGGTCTTCTTCATATTAGAAACCTCCTGCTGGGCAGTAATAGAGTCCAGCGTAGCTTCCCACTCAGTCTTCAGAGTCTCGAGCTCCTCGCCTAGGTCACGCTTTTGTTTCTCTGCCGTCTTGCAGCCAGCACGCTCAGACTCCAGGTCCTTCCTTCGTTCTTGAAGCTGTCCTTCTATACTTCTTTTCCGACTCAAGGCAGCTGCCAGTTCAACTTCTTTGAAGTTGAGCCTCGATTGCACATCTCTTAGCTGACACAGAGCAAGGCTTAAATAAGTTTTCTTTTCTCTATTTCTGACCTGCAGCTGCTGATGCTACTCCTGGACTTTGTCCAGCTCCCGCTGCAGGTGGGTCCTCTCATTAGCCATCTGGTCCAGCAGCTTGTGGGCATCGACCATCTCGCTCTCATAGTGCCGTGTCAGGTCAACCACTTGACGGAAGAACACCTCCTCGCACTCTTCCTTTTTGGAGAGCTGTCCTTGAGCTCAGCAACATGCATCTGCAGTTCTGCAATTGGATCCCGCAAGACTCCTCTCAGGGCCTTCATCTCTTCCCAGTGCTTTCTCTGGGTTTGCGTCAGCACATCCTTCAGATTTTGGATCTCTGCAGTTTTTTTGTTAGGATCGCCGCTGCTTCTGTTTTCCACATCTCGTTATTCTGGGTGTACTGACTTTTGGTGATGGAGCAGCCGCTCTGCTTCTCCAGCTCTTTCTCCAGCTTGAAGTTTTCCTTCTTCAGAGTTGTGAGTTGCTGGGACTTGTGTTCAGCTATCCACTTTAGCTCTAGAACCCTTTTTTCCAACTTCAACTTTTCAAACTCCAAGGTTTTTTGTTTTTTGTTTTTTCATATTCTGCTTCCAGTGATGCTCGGGTAAGGCTCAGGGTGGTCTTCAACTCCTCATGCTGCTCGGTGGGGACCCAAAGCAGTGGAGGCATGCCTGGAGGGTGAATAGTCAGCGTAGCCAGGTCTGGGATGGAGAGATTGGGTTAGTCCAGATACTTGCCGGGATCAGAGGCGGAGCCAGGAGAATGATCAGTGTCCGTTGTGCCATGGTCTGGGGTTGGAGATGGGAGAGTGATAGCGGGTCCAAGAGCTGTGGTCAGGGTTGGAGAGGTGCGGGTAGTCAGGAGCAAGCCGGGGTCGTTATCAAGAGAGGGTCCAATATCCAAGCCGGGGTCATTATCCAGAGAGGCTCCAATAGTCAAGCCGGGTCGGTACACAAGAAAACAACTAGAGAGAAACAGCAAGGCACAAGGCAAGGCAAAACAGAATGCAGGAACACAAGGCTACACAGGTTATGCTCAGCAAAGCAGGCGTAAATGAGCAAGGCATTTATAGCAGACAGGATCCAATGAGGCAGGGGGCAGAATGGAGGCGCAGCCTCTGCGGAGGCAGAGATAGGCTGCAGGAGACAAGTGGGCAATTAGAATACTTGCCAAGCAGCTGGGGAGCGGTGCACAGCCTCACATGTGCGTGCCACACGCGAGAGACCGGGGGATGGAGCCAAGCTCTGTGGTGTGAGTAGAAGAGCTGCATGTGCGCGCGCACTGTGTAAACAGAGCAGGGGACTGAGATGCAGCAGGTACAGTAAGGAGGGAACACGCCGCAAGGGACGTGTTCCCCGATTCCTTACATACATACTTCAGGCTGGGGCACAAGGAGAACAAGAGCACACACCATGAAAGTGCCCTATATAGTGATACATTAAGTATTTAATTATATTGTTTATATAAGAGGCGGTAGTGCAGCTCCAGAGCAGGGACTCAATCCGAATTTCCAACAAAAGAAGGATAGAGCAGGGAATCAGGAGCACAAATACACCCAAGTATATATAAAAAAATAAAAAAATACAAATAGTGCACACTGTGTATAATATACAATAAAGGTGTAGTGATATGGATTTTTCACTGACAATAGTGCAGAGGAAAGAAGGCAGTGTGGTTATTCCGAGTGATCAACTCTGGATGTAGATCTTCAAATGAATCTGAGCAGTATCCCTCAAAGGCAGGAGGAGGACTCACTGCATAGAGAATAAAGAAGGCACAAATAATGAAGTATTGTTGATTTAATTAAATAAACATAAATAGTTACACTTAGAGAAGTGCTGCAGAGACAGGCAATTAGACCACCCTGGGTCAGATGTAATGGAAGGCTGCAGGGATCCTGGTTAGTGTAGATGCTTGTGGTGGCCACCCACAGCCAGCAGTCCAAATCCAGGTAGGGACACAGGAAACAGATGATATACGTCCACTGTCCTCAATACAGTCCACCAAAAACAACCTCCAAGTCTCCAGGAACTTCAGTTATATCCCCAAATGCGTTTCACTCATAAGAGCTTCCTCAGTGGTTAGTGATTTTTTAAAAATCTCATTAAGATTTCAGCATATAAACCAAGTATGTTTACCATAATAGATATTTATGCATTCTGTCACTAGCCTCATTATTAAAATTTACTATAATAGTGTCACTATTCTAATAAGCCGCTAGCACAATACATTCTGAAAACACCACTATAGAAACACATTTTATGGTGGTAGATAAAAAGAAACTACTTTTTAAATCCCAAATATATAATTTTTCATCAGCTCTCTTCTTGTAGCTTACATGTTCCTACTTTTCCCAAAATGTGAGGTTTGTGTCGATTCATTTTGATCTTTTCTAATGATCTTTTTTACTATTCATATAATTTGGAGACCAGATTAGGCTGCTAGCTCAGCAGCTGAAATGTCAAATAAACAAGATGTAATAGGCACTGCCATCCAATTGAGCATGACGTTAGCATTGTTTCCTACTTAAGCCCTTAGGATTATGTCGTACAGTTTAGACAGTCTCCAAACTGTAACACAAATTTCTTAATCATGTAAGATTATTATTATCATTATCTTTTATTTGTAAAGCGCCAATATATTCCACAAGGCGGTACTGCGAGGTTACAGAGTGACCTCAATTACATAAACAGAATGACATACATGTAATGACAGAGAAGCGCAAACAGATACGGAAGGTAATGATCGCCCTGCTCCTGAGAGCTTACACTCTATACATTGCCAACATTTCCTTTTTTTATTTCACCCACAAATCGGAGACATACCTGTAAGTATAGGCTAAAGCTGTTAAATTCCGGGCATTATTGAAATTATTGACGCCCTGTCAGGTTTTTCAGCCAATCAGCTTTCAGTTCTCATGAGTGCAACTCTCAGACAAGGAAGGTGATTGGACAGGAGGCAGCAGCAAGGCTCAGGCTCCTCCCCACCCTGCCTGCAGAGAGCTTCGCATAGGAGAGTGAGGAGAAAGTTGTGTGTGTCTGTCTGCTGAGTGATTTGTAGGTCTAGAGCGGGACAGCAGAGTGTTTTATTGGTGTGTGTGTCTGTGTCTGTAGTGTGTGTTCTGATGGTGTGTGTTATGTGGGTGTATAGGTGGCAGCAATCTGTTTTATGGTGTGGGTGAGTGTCTGCTGGGTGTAGAGGGTGGAGGAGGGCTACAGTGTGGGTTTTGTGGGTGTAAAGGGGGTGCTGCAGTGTGTGTCTTCAGTGTGCGTTTTGTGGGTGTAAAGGGTGGAGGAGGGCTGCAGAGTGTGTTCTGTTGGTGTATATGTGCAGTGTGTGGGTTTACAGGGGGATGCAGTGTGTGTTTGTGGGTGTATAGGGGGGCTGCTGTGTGTGTTTTGTGAGTGTAGAGGGTGGACGAGGGCTGCAGTGTGTTTTCTGGGTGAAGGGGGGGCTGCAGAGTGTGTTTGTGTATATAGAGGGGGCTGCACTGTGTGTGTGTGTGTTTGTGTGTATAGGGGGGGAGCTGCAGAGTGTGTATATATAGGGGGGGCTGTGTGTACTGTGTGTATTGTATGTACAATTTCATTTTAATAAACACGTGCAGTAAAAGCATAAGAATGTAGACGATCTTGCTGATAAAAATGAAAATGAAAAAAAAAAACTCCCAAGTTAAAAAGGGGGGAGGGGTGAGCTCTGGCAGGAGGGGCCACCTACCTCCAAACAACTGTTGCCAGTTAGAAATTGAATTAACACACACATTCCCAGCAAGCTCAAACCCCAACACCCACCACATCATACATATATATATATATATATACTTCAATAATAATATTTTCTTCATCATTTAATGAAACCCTTTGGCCAAAGCGTCATAAGCCAACGTCATGCTTTGGCCAAAGGGTTTAACTAAATGACCAAGAAAATATGGATGTAATATTGGCTCCCCTGTCTTTTGTTGTATACATTTGCCACGCTCAGTAGCACTCCTTTTGACACACACACACACACACACACACACACACACACACACACACACACACACACACACACACACACACACACACACACACACACACACACACACACACACACACACACACACACACACATATGGTTTGAGCTTGCTGGGAATGTGTTTGTTAATGGGATTATTACTTAAGTATAATCACAAATAACTCTCTGGTAGTTCTTTTTGGCTGAATCTAGAAGTCATGTAGGCTTTTTGAATGTGGCCAAAAATTGTGTTCACACAGTTATAAATGCAATAACAATTAATTACATGGAAGTTACTACAGTACTGTACATCGTTAATGGTGTTTACCATACTTCTCAAAGTATAAATGAAGGCCACAGAATGTGAAAGTCATTATCTGTAATGAATGTGTTAGATTTTAACATTTCTTTTAAGAGGAAATGCATTATCCAGATAAAGCTATTGCTAGGAGACCTAGTGATATTTAAGGTACCTAGCTATTCTCCATAAAGTTTTTATATGTTGGATGCTTATGTCCAAATACTATAAAATGGGCTTTTTATCAAGTTCCAGAAATGTCAGGACAGATATTTGGCACATGTATCTATTAGTGTACATATATCCAGATTATTCAGTACTGCCTACCACACTTGCTTTAGGGGAGCGATATAATATGGGGTTACTGTGTATGTGTTAGGAAGGACGTACTTGATACACATACAGTATGATATTAGTTAATGCCATTTGTTGCATTGTGTTTTTCAGTTTCATGTGTCTGCTGCTACTGTAGATCGAAGCTGATATAAAGTGATATCATATCACTAGAAAAACTCATGCAAAATGTATGGGATTTGGTACTAAAAGCACAATAAATTATATACAGTATATCATTATATTTCAAAGTTAACATAATATTTAGAGAAACCACTTTGGCAGTTTAAATATATATTTGTCTAACATTTTATTTTTAAATGTTAATGCATCCAGCTTAAAAAAAAAACAATATTGCTTAAAAGGCAGAACCTAGGAAATCACAAAGAAGGTCAGCTTGATCTCATATGGGAACAAAAGTAACACATACATCTTATTATTCTTAACTTGTCATGCTACTAATCCTTTAGTACTGTATGTTAATTATTATATGAGCCAGGTAATGTCATCTCCGCTGAGCAATGGATTTCAGCTACAATATTCAAGAAGAATTAGTAACCGTGTCTGTCATATGATTCAAATCCTGGGCCAATTTGTTTACTGCACACAAGGTAACAGTAGACAATAATCAACTCCTTTTTGATCCAACTGAAAAGCAAGGCAGCAATTTTAATTGAATACAGTTCATTTACTTGGCAATAGCTGAACAATGGATATGTTTGTTTGATTATTACTGTATCTTTGTTTTAGATATGCGATATGTGATTGCAAAAGGGCAATCAAATTAGCAAAAATGGATAATGAAAAAAGGATTGCAATAGAAAGTAAGGTCAACCCTAAAAAGTTCTTTAAGTACCTTAATAACAAAAAAATGAGAAAAGAAAATATAGGACCCTTTCAGTGTGAGATGGGTAGGCAGATTATTGGAGATAAGGAAAAAGCTGAGGTATTAAACAAATTCTTTGCCTCTGTGTTTACCAGGGAAGAATCAAGTTCAATAGTAGTGCCACAGGAGGAAACCACAACCTCCATATTAATGAACAATTGGTTAACTGAGGAATAACTTCATAAGCGACTTGAAAAAATTTAAGTAAATAAGGCACCTGGCCCCGATGGCATACATCCAAGAGTTCTCAAGTAGTTAAGCTAAGTAATAGCCAACCCATTATATTTAATATACAAGGACTCCATTTCCACAGGCTCAGTACCACAAGATTGGCGTAAATCAGATGTGGTGCCTATATTTAAAAAGAGAGCTAGATCACAACCGGGAAATTACAGACCTGTAAGCCTGACTTCAATAGTAGGGAAACTACTTGAAGGATTAATACGGGATAACATTCAGGAATACTTAATGGAAAACAAAATTATTAGTAATAGTCAGCATGGATTTATGAAGGATAGATCTTGCCAAACTAACCTTATTTGTTTCTTTGAGGAGGTAAGTAGGAATTTAGACCAGGGTAATGCAGTTGATGTGGTCTACTTAGATTTTGCAAAGGCTTTTGATACGGTTTCACACAAGAGATTGGTGTACAAAATAAAGAAAATTGGACTCAGTAATAATATATGCACCTGGATTGAAAACTGGTTAAAGGACAGACAACAGAGGGTTGTCATAAATGGAACTTTTTCAGGTTGGACTCAAGTCGTGAGTAGAGTACTTTGGGATCGGTACTGGGACCCCTGCTTTTTAACTTGTTTATTAATGACCTTGAGGTTGGGATCGAGAGCAAAGTCTCCATCTTTGCTGATAATACTAAATTGTGTAAGGTAATAGAATCAGAGCAGGATGTGATTTCTCTTCAGAAGGACTTGGAGAGATGGGAAACGTGGGCAGGTAAATGGCAGATGAGGTTTAATACAGATAAATGTAAGGTTATGCATTTGGGATGCAAGAATAAAAAGGCGACTTACAAATTAAATGGAGATATATTGGGGGAATCCTTGATGGAGAAGGATTTAGGAGTGCTTGTAGACAGCAGACTTAGCAATAGTGCCCAATGTCATGCAGTAGCTGGAAAGGCAAACAAGATCTTATCTTGCATCAAACGGGCAATGGATGGAAGGGAAGTAAACATAATTATGCCCCTTTACAAAGCATTAGTAAGACCACACCTTGAATATGGAGTACAATTTTGGGCACCAATCCTAAGAAAAGACATTATGGAACTAGAGAGAGTGCAGAGAAGAGCCACAAAATTAATAAAGGGGATAGACAATCTAATTTATGGGGAGAGGCTAGCTAAATTAGATTTATTTACATTAGAAAAGAGGCGTCTAAGAGCGGATATGATAACTATATACAAATATATTCGGGTACAATACAAGGAGCTTTCAAAAGAACTATTCATCCCACGGGCAGTACTAAGGACTCGGGGTCATCCCTTAAGGTTGGAGGAAAGGAAATTTCACCAGCAACAAAGGAAAGGGTTCTTTACAGTAAGGGCAGTTAAAATGTGGAATTCATTACCCATGGAGACTGTGATGGCAGATACAATAGATTTGTTCAAAAAAAGGTTGGAAATCTTTTTAGATGGGAAAGGTATACAGGGATATACCAAATAAGTATCCATGGGAAGGATGTTGATCCAGGGATTAATCCGATTGCCAATTCTTGGAGTCAGGAAGGAATGAATTTTTCCCCTTAATGGGTTTTTTTTTGTTTGACTTCCTCTGGATCAATAAGTAAGTATAGATATAGGATAAAGTATCTGTTGTCTAAATTTAGCATAGGTTGAACTTGATGGACTTATGTCTTTTTTCAACCTCATCTACTATGTAACTATGTAACTATGATATATGGAACAAATGATTGTCTTTAACATTTTAACTTAAAATATAATTACACATATATTTGACATTTGTCCTCTAATCTTGGTTCTGTAAAAGCTTGTGAATATAACTTTCCCTCCTAATGAAGACCCAAACTTCTCCACACTAATTACACGCAGAATAACATTAGCTGCCTAGTAGAATATATTTATACCAACAATAAGAGATGTTATTGGCTGCATGGATATTTACAAAAAATAAATGCTGTTGGGAGTACAAGCACATGGGATCCAGTCAAGATGACTAGATCTCAAAGAGTTGTTTTTTTTAAATACTTATCTAAAGTGGTACAATGAAAATATAAAATGTAATTCAAAAACATTGGTTTCAGGTGTCCATATGAAATTTGGAAATGGTATTTTTACTAAATGGATAATACCATACAGTAGAGGCAGCGATTATTCTAACAAAAACCAGTGGCAATTCCCCAAAAGACCCAAGTACACCCAGGTACATTCTGAATACATTACCTTAAACTAGCCCCAGCATTTTTGCATTGATTAATGGCCTATCAGATTAACAGCGGGGGTCCCTGGCAGTCCCATTCAAACTGAATAGGAATGCCAGGGATCCCTGCTGTGTTAATCCTATGGGTCGTTAATCAATGCAGAAATGCCTTAAACGTGCCTCAAACTAGCCCAGAACATACCCAGCACATACCCTGAATGTAACCCGGCTAGTTTAAGGCAAATGTTAGAATAAGCGTTGCCTCTACTGTATATTGCAGTAGTTATTTTGAAGGCTGCAGATAATGCATATAATAAATAATACCATTTTACGTTGAATACCTACCTCCCTTACAGACAGAGCGATAATGTGACTTATCGATAATGTGACTTATCCAAGATGGCAACACAGGGGCCTGCTACCGAGAACCAGACCAGGCCACTCCTCCTAGTCTTCTGACTTACTTTACTAAAGACATTTAACACTGACTGTTGCATTCATTTATATAATTAGAGATATTGCGACAAATACACCCACCATAGGAGCTACAAGTTCTCATTGGTAAAAGTGTCTTTTCAAAAGGAAAAGGTCACCCCAAGTTGGGAAAATCTTTGTTTTACTATCAAAATACATCAGAAATTCAGCCAGAAATTAAATGAGAAACACTACAGGGTAACTCTCAATACAGATATTACTCTACCTGAAAATCCAAAGCGAAAAAATTGACTACTGTATTGTATGTCTTTATTTGTATAGCGCCATTAATGTACATAGCGCTTCACAGCAGTAATACACGTGGTAATCAAATAAATAACAGATAATATAAATAACAGATCATGGGAATAAGTGCTTTAGACATAAAAGTAACATTTCGGAAGAGGAGTCCCTGCCCCGAGGAGCTTACAGTCTAATTGGTAGGTAGGGAGAACGTACAGAGACAGTAGGAGGGAGTTCTGGTCTAATTACCCCTCAGCTTTTTTTTACTAAAACAGAAAAAAAGACATGCTCACTGTTAAAGTACTATTAAAAACATGAATGGTCAAGTCACTAATAAGCATGTTAATAGTCATTCCTTCTAGTTTGTTTGGTGTCAGTGTGCAGGAATAACGTATTAATGTCAGAGTATAAAAAATAAGAACATGGGCTTAGTACATCATGCAGCACCCACTTGCGCCCAGCAACTATTCTTATTATGACATGATATATATAATAATGTGTAATGGTTTGTGCCCACTTAGGCCCACGGCTACATCACTTTTTAGAGAACAGTTATCGAAAACTAACTCGCCAATGATTTTAGCTGTACTTTATGTAAGAAATTCCAAGTGTCTTGCCACTTACGGTGTCTATTCCTGGTGATTTATTTGGAGTGCTGCTTCCTTCACCTACTTTCTATAATACTGTAGCATAAATGCCTGAATTGTTCACTTGGCTTGTCCTATGTCTAATCCAATTATGAACCCATGTAGTGACCCTTAAGCACATGCCCCTGCAATGTGTTCCAGTTCATTCTTGACTAGGAGTTAGTGAGAAAAGTTTATCTTAAATACAAAACAGATGATACTTTTGAAACCTGATGAAATGTTCTTATTTTGTTATGTAATTAACCCGCATTTCTCGTTTTCAAGATACCAGATAAAGCTGCTTCCAGTGATTTATAGGACAATGAAAGCTTATGCTTGTTAATGGGAGTCGATTTAGGTGTGAGATTATAGCATAAGGTATTGATTTATTAAGGACATGATTATTTGTACTAACAATTTGATCAATCTTTGTTACCTCTGTGTTAGGATACGGTGCCAAGGTCATGCTGCTCTCTTACACTTTTCATTACTGCCATATTTTTGCCCAAAACAAACATATGGCTCATCAATTTTAATATAAAATATGATCTCAATTATTGTTTCAACAAAGTATGCAACAAATATGTCTCTAGTATGCAAACAAAAAATACATAAATCTCTAAACCGTATAATTAATTTTATACTGATATTTTGATTTTTGGCAATAAAGAATTGAGCAGAACATCATAATAGATCATTAGCAAAACAATATGGGCTTCCATAAAATGTCACAAAAGTGTAATTTTGAACTTTTTCTTAACACCATTTTCTAAGTAGCCCAATTAAAAAATCAGACATTTTAATGTTCTTTTAATAATTTAATTGTCTTTTTAAACAACATTCCTCAATACAGTGGGAATAGTGTGACCAGCTGTCTGTGCTTATTGTGCCAGTTAGAGATGGGTGAAACTGTCAAAGTTCGGTTGCCGAAATTCATTCCACACGCCAAAATTTGCATGCGGATTTCATGGTTGGCTATCCGGGAGGATTCATTCGAATTCACCATTGACTGCAAACCAGACACATTTTTGACAATCTGGAGACTGAGAGAAAGAGAGACTTTCTAATTGTATTAGCAGTCGCCAGTTGTATATATCCCGTCAAGCATCCCTCCAAATAAATTAGGGGGACATCAATCTGTGGAAAAAGATGCACGCCTGAGTGATATGTTAATGACTAAATCACAAGTATATTTAAATGTCCC
The DNA here is from genome assembly GCF_040206685.1 of Ascaphus truei. Classification (NCBI taxonomy): domain Eukaryota; kingdom Metazoa; phylum Chordata; class Amphibia; order Anura; family Ascaphidae; genus Ascaphus; species Ascaphus truei. Next base: position 87,419,789 of record NC_134488.1, read on the forward strand.
ATCCCACACTTCCTAAAAAGATTTCCATACCAACTATATAGAGTTGGTAATAAGCCAATAAATAAAAACCCTACAAACTGCAGGAAGCTATTCCACTTGCTTCCCACAGCACAACACAAAGTGTTATTGGGTTGACAAGTCTAAGGCACTTTAGGAATGGAGTGTGGTGTCAGACCCAACAAGATCAGAAGTTGAACCCACACAATCTCTGTTATTCAGAACAACAGCTCTAGCAATGTGAGCTAAACCAGCTGTTGGGTTGCTGGGTTACTTAGGTAATATGGGCAACCTCACTCTATAGGGTTGAAGAACATGGGTGCCACCTCTGCTGTTCTAGGGATTATAACTGTGGTTTGACACGCAAGCACTATTATTATTTGTAGATGAAAATTCTTGGTACTATCTGGATGTTATACATTTTCATTTTATTAGACCTGATCTGTGCAATCTCATTTATATAGATTGTACCGGAGGCATAAAATCCCCTTAATCCCATTAAATCCCTTAGCAAAGGCTTAATATTTGCACCTGGATTGAAGGATAGACAAGAGAGTTGTCATAAATGTAAGTTTTTCAGATTGGGCTAAAGTTGTGAGTGGAGTACCTCAAGGATCAGTACAGGGACCCCTGCTTTTAAACTTCTTTATTAATGACCTTGAGATGATTGACATAAAGAGCAAAGTCTCAATCTTTACTGATTGTGTAAGGTAGTAGAAACGGAGCCGGATGTAATTTTTCTTCAAAAGGACTTGGATAGACTGGAAACTTGGGCAGGTAAATTGCAGATGAGGTTTAATACAGATATTTTCAATCCAGATGCAAATATTTTTACCGAGTCTGAATCTGCGGATTGTCAATAATTCGGAACGGATTTTTCATTGCCTCTGAAAAAAAAAATAACCCTCAGTTGCGGTTTTCCACTTTTGGAGAGTGATTCGCGGATTCCTATCTTTCTTATCCCTTTATCTTATACTCTTATAGTCACAATAGAATTTGCTCTCGTGTACTAGTTATGTATAATCTGATCTGAATAAAGGAGATAGCTTCATACTTATTTTGGAGGCCAGGGTCATATGTAATATGGAAAATAGCTGAAGCGCTCAAATGCAGGTATATCTCAAAATGATAATGAAATTTTGGTTTCTTCCTGCTCCGTTTGTGCTGGTGCGCTTTTTGGTCTCCCTTTTCCCTGTAGGGTCATATGTAAGATGATTTAGCCCAGATAGCTTCAACTCGGCCCTCTTCTCAAAGCACAACAAGTCCTGTATCTTTTCTTCACTTTATTGAGGGAAAGCAGGGTAAAAGACAGGCACTTGTGAGGAGATGTTGGTGTTTAAATAGTGTCTCTCTGTGGGCGCCTTGTAGTTAAGGACAGGTGAAAAGGGTAATCCTACCAGTATAGCAGTTACAGCAGGGAACTCACTCATCCAGATGTGATGGTGGAAAAGGAAGTGAGGGGCAAGGGTCACACTAAAAGTGGAGTGAGACTGCACTAACTGTCAGCAAGGACAGGGGAGAAAATGGGAAAGCCCATTACCTGGAGAATCTGAGAGGCTGCAGTAGCAGTTCACTGATTACATGCCCAGAGGCAAGAAATGCAACATTGTTACATATCACACAGGCACAGTATGTGTGTGCAAACTCCATGCAGCTGAAAATAAGAACTGACAGGCAGAAGCTGCAAAGGAGAGAGGGGGGTGAATCAGAAATGCAGTTCTTGTTCCATGACAATACTCATGCAGTTCCCTAGTAATCTCCATGATCCTATGTAGAGATGTGTGACATTTGTGCCAGACTTTTCCAAATATATGAGGAAAGTTGCCCCTTTTTGTGAACTCCCCCTCCCTCCCCCTCTATCCCCCTCCCTCCCCCTCTCTCCCCCTCTCTCCCCCTCTCTCCTTTTTTTGTGTAAAGGTTTTACGGGACCCCACCCAATCTCACATTGGCCCCTGTGGTCTAACTGGTCCCCATTACATGTATGTATGTTGTGCTGCACCTTCAGGCTACAGGACTCCTGAGTCTCCCACTGGGTTGGTATGGGGATATCAGCAAGACAGGCATCTGAGGTAGTGGGGATTGAGTCCTACTCACATCTGATGCAGCGCCTCCACCTCATCAGGATCTCTGCGTCCGCAGGGGGATGTATCTGATGAGGAACTCATTCTTGGTGCCTTCCTCTGCTGAGTAACTCCACACTCACACATGAGGGTTACGGTGAATAAGGGCATCATAGGCAGACTGCCCCTCACAGCGGTCTTCCCTAGCCGTTCATTCCTTTGCTGTACATCCTTTCAGAAGGTCCTTCCCTCCCAATGGAGTTGGGTCACCTCTCCCCTCAGGGAGATCCCACCTGTGTCAAGTCCCTGAACACAGTGTAGATGCCTCTGACAGCCTAACTGCTGCAGACCTCCTGAACTGTATAGAACTACTGAACCACTCTGCAACTCCTGCTTCAACCACACTAACTTTAGACAGTGCTGTGTCTTATATAGACTCAGAAAACAGCCACACCCCTTGTGTCACTAATAGTGGACACAGAGCATGTTGCCACTCCCCTTGTGTACATATGACACCTCACCAGGGTGTGAGGGCAAACCTCCATGATTGATGCTGGCAATCCTGCAAACTTACCAGGTTTTACTGCCAGCATGAGAAAGAACTGTATACCATTTTTATACATGGCTATATTCTCCCCATGGTGAACCCCAATGTCCCGGCTGGGATCTAAATTTGCAGGACCCTCTTCCAGGCAGCAATGCAAAACATAACAACAATATATATAAAAATACATTACAGTTCTCATCGTATAACATGATAAACATACAGTGCCTGCTGACCAGCAGACCGCACTGCTCCTAAGGAGAATCCTCATCTACTACCTAATAGTAGTGCCTAGGGTCTGGCTTCTGCACCTCCCTACCAGTTATGTCTTTAATGGTAACACTGTACTCCCTAGGCGGCCCACTTACTGGCCTATACTCCATCCGGTGCATATAGATGTTGCGTCCAACACTCCACACCCTCATCAACTGAGTGATCCTCTCCTTGGTTTTGTACCCAGCGTACCCACCAGACTTACTCATAATGTAGTCTTCAATGGTCTCCCTCAGCCACGCATCTCTCCCATCCTTGATTTCCTGCATCAAGGGCTCTGGCACATAAGGGTACTCCAACCCATGAGACTTTTTGTTCCTTGTGACTATCGCCCCCTCAGACCTACTGGTTCTAATCAATTTCTTGTTGCCTGCCCTGGCAGTACCCACGACAATGGCTCATCTGGTTCAACGGGGTCCCTAAATATGGCTGTCCCCTTGGGATCCACTACTCCTGAGTGGATAGCGTGCCACCTCAACCTAAGCTCCTCCAGCCGTTCCTCTTCCGTGAACTCTGCTACACCCCACCAGTAATCCACTATACCTTCCCTTCTTAGTATGAACATCATATGGTCCAACCAGGCCTCATACCCCTCGAACTTTGGTGCCCACCACCAGGTCTCTCTCTCCCTAACGCTCTCCGGCACCGCCACTGTACTTTCACTATCTTCTGGCTGTCCCCCAGACGATATCCCTGATGTGCCTGTCGACCTAGAATTCGACCCCAAACGTTTAGGCCTACTTGTGACACTCATCAGGCTGGTACATTCACTAGGACATAATGATACCTTCCGCATACACCTTCCCCCTCCCGACTCATCATCGGAGGTAAAACTCCCCTTGTGTACATAAGACACCTCACAGGGTGTGAGGGCAAACCTCCATGATTGATGCTGGCAATCCTGCATACTTACCAGGTTTTACTGCCAGCATAAGAAAGAACTGTATACCATTTTTTATACATGGCTACATTTGTGTGTGCTGATATTCAGCCTGGAGATGTTTCTAGATATAGATTCCTTGATTCTGCAATTTTGAGCCAACCTAAGGCTTATAAAAATGATTCTAACAATGCCCCTAAAAGCATGTGGTTAGAATACAATATGCCAGACAATAAGGCTGCTACACCATTTCACTTCAAGTATCAAAATATATTTGATGTTATCAAGTGATAAATAGCAGAGTGTAAGTTGTGGAACATCATTAAAATGTATTGAAACACGCATACTGTAAGTCTGTTTAACGAACTGGAATAGCTACAGTATTTGCAGTTTATTTCAAAAGGCTTTTTAAAATAATTTCCTTAATTTGGTGTTAAGTGCAAGTGTATACTGGTAAATCATAAAGCATTAGCATACAATACCTCTTAATACCATCACTTGTTTGAGTGAATTTACAGGTATGTATTGAAAACATGAGTGTTTTTTTGTTTTTTTAAGAAGACTTTCTACAATGGATGTTCTTTCCATTATCTATCTATTTCTACTGATTAAATTTTCTTTGGTAGGAGTCTGGCAAGTGCCAAATACCCTTGGTATTGCTGTGCGCTTTACCAGAATAGCCCCCTATTTGATATTTCCCTGTGTGAGTTAAATTGCATACTGCATGTAACAAGAAAATTATATAAATGCACACTCAAAAAACGATTGGAAAAAAGCAAGATATTTGTTGGGTGCAAAATACACATCGCCACAACTTAAACGGCACATATACCAGATACCAATAAAATAGAGTTACCCACTTGACAAGGGTCCGTCATGGGACCGAAACATTGGAAGATTGAGTAATAAACCAACCTATGATCTTTGACAGTAACCCTGGTGTGCATACACAATTTTTGGGATATCTTAAATTGCATATGGACATACTGTACAGTAACCTAGAGCTTTGCAGCTGTGTAGTCTTATTTTTTTTTCACACGATACGGTTCACCTAATTTGGATTCTTTTTAGCTGCCTGTTTTGCAGAATACTATATTTTATCGCAGAGGATAACAATACATACTTTATGGGCATTCAGAAAATATTTTAGTACCATTTTCTATTTTTGGTTTCCCTCTATCTTTGTGCTGATGCTGAAATACATTTTATAGATGTGTAGTAAACTGTAGTTTAAATGTCACTGTTTTGGTTGGGATACTTTGATGTTACCTTTATTAATTTGCCAGCTGTGTTTCAACCAATGCATAAATGCAGCAATAATGTATACACTTTATCAAAGACTAAACTATATAAAAAGGGAGTTCATATAAAATAGTTTTGGTTCCTTTCTGTAATTTCAATATATAAATATGATTTAACACACCCTAATGGGGCATAGAACAATAAAAGTTAAAAGAATAACAGGTTACCTGGTAATACAAATACTATTTTAATTAGTAACTATTATTATTTATATATATACTATATATACTTACATACATACATACATACATACTGTACATACATATTTACAAAAGGCTCCTGACTACAAATAATATTGGACATAACATGGCTGTCCAGGCTCACCTCATAAGGGTTCTTTTAATGTCACTTTAATTCTACTTCACTAAATTAGATACTGTACATCTTGAAAACTTGACTTGTTTGTAGAAACAAGGCAAGTGTCAAACTTCCATGAATTAACATGCAAACAATTCCTTCCTTAGGAATGTATTGCCCTGACATTCTGGCCTGTTGGCAGCCTCTGCTTACTGAACTTTTATTACCCTGATCAAGATTAAATAAATACTGAAACTAAATGCTAAAACCAATACGATGCAGCTATGGTCTTTCAGTTACAGATATTTGACGTCAATATTTCCACATATCAGAAAGCTTCTGAGATTTATATTATAAAACGGGTAAAACAGAGGAGATTTTTGAAAGTAAACTTTGTATGAGTTCAGCAAAGGATGAGAAGTGAATCTCTTGATGGTGCTTCTAAATCCAGGATTGTGCAATGTTGGCCATAATGCCTAGGAGACTGGGGTATGTTAATTAAATAATAAATGTGTGGATGTGTGACAGGGTATATGGCTCACCATATGAAGCCTAACATGGACAGAACAAAAGTTACCACTCTTAGAAGCGAAACCACATGGAAGCCCTTATATAAAGAGACTCCCAGTGCAATCACTATGTGGATAGAAAATATCCTGTATCATAGGCTGGAGCCCTGCACATACCCTATAGTCACAATAGCCATAAACATAGTAGGTCACTCACATATTAACCCTTTCCGCTCCATGACAGCGTGCATCCGTTCCGTTTTGTAGATAGATTATGCGTAGAAAGATGGTGGAGCACTGCAAAGAAATAGGGCTGGAGGCAGATCCGTGAAAAATAAAAATGCTTTAATCCAAATGCATGGTAGCAACAGCTACATTAAAAGGGTCCTCTAACGCGTTTCGCGCTTTAATAGCGCTTTATCAAAGAGTTGATAAAGCGCTATTAAAGCGCGAAATGCGTTAGAGGACCCTTTTAATGTAGCTGTTGCTACCATGCATTTGGATTAAAGCATTTTTATTTTTCACGGATCTGCCTCCAGCTCTATTTCTTTGCAGTGCTCCACCATCTTTCTACGCATAATTTGTATGAGTTCAGTATGGTGTAGATCAGGGGTGCGCAAACTGGGGGGCGTGACATTTTGTTTGGGGGCTCTGTGTTTATAGAGGTCCTGCCTATTCCCCACGACATTTAAATTGATTGCCGGGGGAGAGCGTGGGGCCTCTGTAACTGCCTCATATCTTATCTCTCTCCGGGTTCTTCTGACGCATTACCAGGACCATGTGGCATTACACTGGCGACACACTTTATTCGAGCTTGGCTAGTCCCACGAATTCGGGTATACCCGGGTGTATTGAGGTTTGTGACTGTTTTCTGCCCGAGTGCATTGAGGTATTTTCCAGGCAGGGATTGAAGCATTTTATTCCCGCTGGCTGCAATACTGCACAGTATATATATATATATACTGCATTACAATTCATGAATTTATGCCATCTGGTAGACACGCAAAGCATTGCAGCCTATTAAATCCTAATCATTATCATTTAACAGATCAGCCGCAGGTCAGCCAGGCATGAACCCAGGCTGGGAAGGCAAACACAACGGGGCTTGTCAGAGGTGAGGAGCGGCGCATTCCAGGTATCTGCCAGGTACATACTGGGTATTTGCTCGAATAAAGTGTGTCGGTGCAGTAAATGACGCTGCAATGTCAAATGGCAATGTGACGTCACATGAATATGTGGCAATGCAATGTCGCGTTACAATACCTGCATTATTTTCATGGTGCAATACAAAAAAGTTGCACCACTACAAATAATGCATTTTTTTTACGGCGACCAATAGAAATATCGGGACCGGCATCAAAATGACTCAATACCAATACAGTTGTAGTCATTTTGATGCCAGACATAAAGTGGTGATATCTATCGGAACAGCGGTAACGCCAATAAATAATGCATTTTTTATCATATATTCCAGGCTGTCGTTAGCCCTCTCTTGCATATGTATATAATGGCAAATACATTGGCCAGTATATACATGAGAAAGATATCCTAAATCAGCATTGAATAGGTGGTAAAAATAAGACACATTACAGTACATATTAACCCCTCTGTAGCCAAATTGATCAGCTACTCATGATTTTCCATGACTAGTTGACCACAATAGGCTACAAATGGGCTAATATTAACATTAAACTACACTACTTACCGCCCTTGGCTACTTCAATGTTCAATGGCTATGCAATGCTTTATTAACGACTAAGGCAACCCCCCCCCTCCTCCCTAAAGGGTGTAAACCACCCTCCCTGGGTCAACAACTGCCATCCCACCCCCACCTTAGTCCCACCTCCCCATCCTACAAACCTAACTCCCCCCCCCGCCCTCTCTAGACGAATAGCTAATTAGACAAATTTGGCTAATGGGGTATTTGACCATTAAATCCAAACATAAAAATACCTTATAAATAATAAATACATTACATAAGAAGACATTTAAAAAAAACAAAAAAAACATTGATTGTCACGGTGGCTACCAAGGCCTTCTCAATGGGAACCTAGATGGCCACGTTGGCAATCAATAGTGATCAATACTTACCCCACCCTGGATGAATGCTGTCCTCATATTCAGGGGCTGAAGCCCCCTGGAACCAATCCAATAAAGGGCCGATGCCCAACCATAAAAAAGCCATAAAAATAATCCAAAGCACAATGGCCTAAACAAAAACCCAAAAACGAAAGCCATAATAAATAAATTCAAAGACAGGTGGCCTACTTTTAATCCAAAACCATCCGTGGCATGTGATGTGGTATCCTCAACTTGACCCAAAGTCCACAACCCTCTTTTGCTTGAGGGATCTTTTTTGGTGAGTATTACTTATTTTCTATTTTATTTTCTTCTTAAAAGCCGTCTTCTTTCTTCACCTGTATTTTTCATCACCAAATGTGGACCCGTTGATGACTTCCAGTCTTCTGCGAGAGTTCAAGCCTTTTTTAGGGGCCCTGGGCCATCGCAGAAGACGTGTCACTGGATCACATGATGCATCAATCAATCAGATTATTTGATGTAACATGTGATTCCATGTCTATAAGATGACATCACAGCTTGGTTGGCAAAACATGTGGTCATCTTAAAGAGTGGGAATCACATGGTACATCAAGTAATCTGATTGGTTGATGCACCATGTGTTCAAGTAGTTTCATTATGTATTAACCCATTTAAAGTCTGTGCTATACCATGGGAGCCACAGGCATCAAAGGGGTTAATGTCATTTCCACCATAGGGATCTGTAATAATTGATATTACAGACGCCTACAGTAAAAATATTAGCGATGCGGAAATGAATGCATTATTAACGCACTTGAATTCCTCCATCACAACTGTGGGTAAAATATTGCATCCAGTAGTAACTACGTTTTAATGGAGTTTGCTGTATCTAGGCCTTTAGTACAATACATAAAGTACACAAATATATAAATGTACAAAATAACATTAATTATAAACAGACTTAAATGGAATTGCTGTGATTATGGAAGGATAGAACAGTGCTATAATGTTGTTTTTCTATGACGTATTGCAATAGTTTGTTATGCTGTGCATATCAGAGCGAGGTAAAATAAAACAAACCAGTTCTTACAGAATATTTCTCAGTAATACGAACAGCCTGTTATGTGTCACATCACCTTTCCTTCATTCCTAGCATCCCCAAGGCATGTCGGTGCAATTGCACATCTTCTGTGCATGAGAATAGGGGAAATAGTGACTGTCAATGCCAACACCTCTGATAAGCCATTGACTACCATGCACTGAGACAGCCTTCCTTGTATTCTCTGATGCTCAATCATGCTTCAGAGACTTTGAAACAGTCTTCTTTATTTTACAGCATTAGGACGCAACTGGAGAAATAGGTTGCAAGTCTGTATGAAACAGCTGACCTTAGCAGACTTCATTTGACCTCTTCGATTTTCGATGCCACGGAGTCTTATTGCCTTTGGAAAGAAGGTGTAGAGTTAGCTTTCTTTTGAAGAACTTTGTGACCTTGTATTTATTGAGTCTTGAAACTAGAAACTGCTTGACACAAAAGCAATAGTCTACAAGATTTGGTTGGAATACACAGAATTGTTTTCGAAAAGTCATGACTGTATAGCGTATTTGAAGTGTAAATAGAATTATTTCATTTGTGATTAATGAATGAGAATATTTGATATTAAAGATTTCATGAGGCTTTTCATTCAAAGAAAAAAAGAACACACAGTTAGCAACAGCAATTCATAAGGAATCCCTGTGTACCTCAAGAACATACAGTAATACCTACATCTAATTCATATTTGCTAAATGTGCTAAATAAATTCTGCAAGAAAGATTAAATATTTACACATATGAATAAAAATACTTTACTTTCTTTTAGTAGTACAGTACACGTGTATACTGTATACAGTATGTGTGTATGTGTGTGTATACATGTATGTATGTATGTATATATACACAGTGTTCGACAAACCTATACATTTGCACGCCCCGGGCGAGTGGATTTAACATCGTGGCGAGCTCCTATTGGCCCAAGCAGCACACGTGTGGTACTAGGTGGCGAGTAGATTTTTTTGTTCGGCGAGTAGATTTTTTGGTGATTTGTCGACCACTGTATATACATATATGTATATATATACCGCTCAACCCCGTTATAACGCGATCCGTTACAATGCGAATCCGTTTATAACGCGATGTAAGCGTGGCTCCCAATGTTCGTATTTATGAATACTTTACAACACGATTATTGGTATCTTAAATACTTTATTGTTCAATGCATACAATTGTACATTATTTCTAACGCGACCCACTAATAGCGCAATGTGATTCTTTGGACCCCAAGCATAGCATTATAAGTGGGTTGAGTTGTATATATATATATATATATATATATATATATAATAAAAAAATAAATAGATGATACCGTTCTGTGGCTAACAAAATGCTTTTATTTGTGCGAGCTTTCGAGATACACTGATCTATTCTTCCGGCTATATATATATATATATATATATATATATATATATATATATATATATAGCAAATGGAAATATTACTGTGTGCTCATTTGCATGTCTTAGACAGGTCTACAACCCCGCCTTTCACGATTATCACCCAGCACACATTTATATATATATATATATATATATATATATATATATATATATAAAACACGTACTATGATATAGATATTAAGTATTTTTATACGTTGTGGATACATATAAATTCATTGGCAAAATAATAACTAAAAAGCTTTCATACATTAAATAATCAGTAAGAATACAGTAAGTAAATAACAAATTTATATATTTAAATACATTTTATAAATATGGTTGTGCAATTACTGAAGTCACTGCACAGGTGGAGGCCACTATTTGTTAAGGAACATTAGATGTTATGCAGCATGCATGTACAAATGAATACTTGTTATCAATGCTGTAACCTGCAGCTTGGATGTGTAAGCCAAAGGAACTTAACCATGTAACCCTTTCTTCTATTTCAAAATCTCATATATTAGTCTCCAGGCTCCTTCATCAGTCCAAGATATTTTCCATTATGAAATACAATCCCTAAAATAACCTATAGTTACCTAAATATTACTCCACTAGAACTATCATTCTGTTTTATGGGTGATGTTGCTAGGAGTTATGCTGGTACATACTTTAAGCAGCATGTACCCAATCTCAAAGTGTGGGCAGGAACCCGTGTCGCCTTTGCCTCCCTCTTCCATTTCTAGTTGATGGTAAATGTGACCAGCAAGCCGGTGTTTCTGATGCACATTTGCTTTGAAGAAGTTTTTGAGGTTACCTCTTAACTTTCGAAATACAAACATTTTAGTGAAAGTCCAATTCTTTAGAATGCGCAAAAATAGACATCGGTCGGTGCAACTTTCCAACAGATTTCTGTGAAAGTTTGCGACTCTCACCACAATGTTGAGGAAATGGCGGTATATTAAGCGCCATGTAACCTGAACCATTGGATTCTGTACAGGAATTGGCAATGCATTTTTTCAGAACTCTGCTATTTTTCGTTATATTTTTCAATGGAATAATATCGCCAAATTTTGCCCGACACACCAAATTCTGCAAAGAAATTTCTAATTTAATGGTCCAGTTACTTTTCTAATTATCTAAATTACATGTACGGACAGATTGTTTTTGCGCCTCAAGCAGTAGAAGATGTCCAAAAAGCTGCAAACACTTTGGCACCAAAAGCTATAGCAAAATAGTCCAAATAGTTCAAATTTTACCTACTTTGGAAATGCAGCCCTACTAATAAAAAAATGTTTTTGTTTTAAAGACTGATCAAATTTCAAAAGCAAATGTAATGGAGCGTCCAAGGCCCATTGATTTTTAAGCGGTTTGTGAAGTTGTTGCTAACCTTTGGATCAAAGCAAACGTTTTCACCAGATCACAAAGGGTGATTAAAAAAAACGTTTGCTAACACGTACGAAAAGTTCACACAACTCTGAATACAGGTTTCAATTGATTTATTTCTTGACAATTTTATGAGTACATTTTAAATTGTCCAGATTTAATTCCTCGCAATGTAAGTAAATTTGCCCCCTGGACTGATTATGGCCACTGTAAGTAGGTTTCCCCCTCCCATCCCCTCAACATCCGCTTGATTTGTGAGCTTTTGTGCATTTGCAGACATAGCCAAGAAAGACAATTGATAAATAATTGCATTCGGGTTCTACAAGCTGTAAACTATTCATCCCAAGGGCAGTACAAATGACACAGGGTCATCCCTTAGGCCGAGCTCATGGTGGGGGCGTGGGCGCGCTCTACCATGCCCGCCACTGCGTGCACTACTGCAGCCCCGGCGATAAGTGCACTAGGCTGCAGGAGATTAGGGAGGCGATCGAGGGGCGTGGCGGTGGCGTGGCGAATGCATCACGGACCCTTATGAGATATCATTGGATGATATTTCACTGGGGTTTTTTGTTTGCCTTTCTCTGCATCAACTTACTTTAAGTACGGCTATAGGATAAAATATGTGTCGTCTAAATGCAGCATATGTTGAAATTGATGGACATATGTCTTTTTTTCAACCTCATTTACTATGTAACTATGTAACTCTATGAACTTTGCTAGGTTTTATTTCAAGACATTTCAGAATAATTTCTGAAAGTCCTACTTCTAAAGTCTTATTTTAAAATGTTATTACTATGAGAATAAAATCACAATTTTACAGTCTGTCTTTGTTTGCTAACAGGTAGTATAAAACAAACAGGAAAAGCTGCTCCTATTGAATATATCTTATTTTGTATTTCTTAATGCACCAATAAAAAAAGTGCTCTCGTGTGGATGCAGCTTTCTATCAGTTTATTAATAAAATAAGTCCTGGAGATGTGTTGTTTTCTTGCAGCGTGCTTTATAATTGAGAACATGTTTGAGGGTCATTTGCATATTGACAGCTTGAAAAGTAAAGTTAAAATAAGCTTGCATCAACTTTTGATCTCACAGTTGAAAAAAAAACTGAGAAGATTACAAATTAACTTTTGCTTCTGGAAGAAGTAATGTTTCATTGCTAGTACTGTAATAACTGCCTGCATCATGAATTAATATACTAGCTGCATTACTGCTCGATAAACAGAAATATACAGTCAGTTTAGATTTTGTCAGGGAATCAAACACAGAGGCTGTATGATAAAGTTGTCCAATGATTTCTTACATGGAAAATGTGGTTTGGTTGTAAATTTCGTTTTTGTTGTTCTGTTCTTATTATCCTGAATTCATATCCAAGAATGATTATCAGAAGATTATTTCAATTGCAGTGCAAAAATCAGAAGCCATTAAAATGCTTTAGAATATAAGCATTAATATTAAGCTATAAATCTGACTTAAACTTCTTGTCTTTCCCATATATTGATTCTTACATATGCAATGTACAGCAATGCACTTTAGATTACAAATAACACACATTTATACAGTAGATGTTTTACTTTATAAAAGAGGCACAGTACAACTTGGCATGCTCTAATTAAAGCAGTAGTCCATGCTGCCGTTTTTTATTTTTTATTATTTCCCCCTGCCCCCTTAATATGTGCGTTAATACAATCCACACAATGATAAATAATTAGCTAAGTTGCCAATCAATCCGTTCTCCTGTGATCGATCGGCGATGATTCGGCTCTGGGGTTCACTAAATGACTGCAGAGGAGGATTATAGTCCATATTAATATGACAAATTTCTGTGGGGGAAGATCATGTGACCAGGCAGTCACAAGATACAATTGAGCTCGTGCACTGCTAAAGAGAGGGCAGTGCTCAAAAAGGGGTGTGCCTGTTGCGGCTGGCGGTTTGGCGGTACCCTGTCTATTAACATACTATAAAGCGGCCCAATTAAGCCAAATTGTTCAATGGCACTCTAAGCCCCAATTGAAACGATGGGTAGATTTAGAAAACGCCGCTTGCTCCCCAAAGGAGCTTAGTGGCCTGATTTGGTTACCGAAAACAGCGTTTAATCGCAGAGAGATGCCGCTCACCTCAATGACCAACTCTTTATCGATTTGGGAGACGACTAAATTTAAGAATTCCCTGACATCAAAACATTCGATGATGTCCCCCATTTGGAATAACCCAGCGTTCGCACCCGGCATGGTAGGGTCTAGTATCCCGATTTGGAAACAAAAAGGCTATTCACGAATAAAAGACCTGGAAGGAGACAACCAGAAAATCAAGACCTTTGATCAATTAAGATTAGAAAAAGAAATACCTCACTCTGAATTCTTTAAATACCTCCAGGCCAGAGCATTTTACAACAAATACGCCCCATACCCCCCTTTGACAAAATTCGAAAAGCTCTGTCGGGCTAACTCTGACACAAAAGGACTTATATCGACAATATACGGGGAGGTAATCGGTTCTGCTGACCCTGAAAAACAAATCCCCACATATAGGACTAAGTGGGAAACAGACCTAGGGGAAACCCTAGAGGAGGAGGAATGGAGCGCTATCTACTTGGCCTCCGCCAAAAGCTCCATATGTACCACCCTAAAGGAGAACGCATATAAGGTCCTCATGAGGTGGTACCTCACCCCACTGAATTTATCTAAATACATACAGGGATCCTCCCCACTATGCCCCAAGCAGTGTGGCGGATCAGCAGATTTGTTACACATGCTGTGGTCTTGCCCAAAAATACTCCCGATTTGGGACGAAATCAGAAATTGGATCCAGAGGGTTTTTGACCTCACAATTCCCCCTGACCCGTGGCTGTTCTTGCTAAACAGACCGCTGCCGGGCCTATCAAAAGCAAATTCCAAGCTAATAGCACATTTTGCACTCGCAACGAGATGCGAGATCGCAGCACTGTGGAAACGCCCTGATATACCAAACATCCCAAAGATTCGAAATCGCATTTGGTTCATCTGCCAGATGGATAAGTTAACCAGTTTAGTTAACGACACTGGCGACAATTTTCTAAAAGTCTGGACGCCTTGGCTGGCACAGACAGATATCCCGGGGATTGAGAGTACCACAATTTGGCATTAATATTACCAGATGCGTTCTCCTCTGGGGGAGTCAACATAGACAAACGAACACGCAACTAACGAAGAGGGACTAGACTCCCAATATGACCTCAAGATCAACCCGAGGACTAGATCTCCGTCCCTTCCCCCCCTTTCCCCCCACAACTTCCCCCCTTCCCACACCCTCTCTCCCCCCCCCCCCCGAGTTTTTTTTTTTTTTTTTTTTATTATTTACGTATTTTATTTTATATATGTATATACATATTTCCATTGTAATTTAATCCTGGTTATTATTTTTATTATTGCTCTTACTATATGATTTATTCATACATCATGTGGCCGAGTAGGGACCGAAAAACCACATGATTACACCATCTACACCAATAAGCCTGAATGATCTACATTGTTTTATGTACATCCAATGTACACAAGTTGCCATTTTAAACCCATATTCTGTACTGTACATTTTGTATGCCTTTTCCAATAAAACTCAAGTTATAAAAAAAAAAAAGGGGTGTGCCTGAGCCTGTTCAGAAGAGGAAGGGGATGTGACTTTGTAAATGGTTGCTATAGAAATACAAAAAAGCTTGTTGCATTATAAACAATTTCTTCAAAGTGCAGGTGTCTCCTCAAGGGTAGAGCTCTACTCACAAGTTCATGATGAAAGATCCATATGGAACCTGTCTCATTAAAGGAGTACTTCATCATGAACTTGTGAGTAGAGCTCTACTTTGTGTATCTCTGTCTTAGAGGAGACCTGCACTTTGAAGAAATTGTTTGACTGTTGTGTCCGGAGAGTTTTTTTTTTTTTTTAAATGCCACAAGTATTTTCTCATAGTATAGATCTGTACTGTACTGTATATAGTAATGGAAATGTAATTATTTTCTATTTTTAAATGATGCTTTTATAAATGAAATTGCTGGTTTTAACTTGACTAAATCCCTAAGGTCTTGTAGTTAAGCGTGAATCAGCGTAATTTGTGGAAAAAGACAGTCAATTAGTCAGTTTTCAAATCTTAGTCACACTGTCACTGATGTTTTTTGGAGTTGTTATATAATTGAAAACATTTAGTGCCTTATGCCAGCGGTGTTAAACTCCAGTCCTCATGCCTCCCACCCCCTTATAGATCAGGTTTTCAGGATATCTCTGCTTCAGCACAGGTGGCTCAATCACTCCCTGCTCCAGCACAGGTGGATCTGATTGTGCCACCTGTGCTGAAGCTGGGATATCCTGAAACCTTGACCTGTGGGTGGGTGGGTGGGTGGGGGGGGGCGGGTGGGGATGAGGTAGGGGGGCTTCAGGACTGGAATTGAGCACCCTTGCCTTATTCTATATTGTCCGTTGCGGTTGTTCAGTCTGTTGTCCTCAGAATATCCCCATGTATGTCAATGGGGATCTTCATCCAAAAACATCCCAAATAACAGCATTGGACTATATAGAATTACACTATGAATACGAAATGTGAAAACTATGCACTCACACCGTTTAAGTATCTTATATAGTTCTGCTGGTGGTGGAGGCTGCTGGGTGTCGGAGCCATGCAGTCCCTTCTGCTTCATGTATACAGGTATAAATATATTGATACACCACCGCAAACACACAAATGTCCCATTTAGGATTCAAGAAATAATCTTTTCTTTACAGGTAAACATGACAACGAGGCACAAAGTTTCGGGGGCGCAACCCTCTTCATCACGTGCGAAAATATTGCCCTACGCAGGGTGAGATATAGTGGAAATAAATACCTTAACAAATGAAAACAATCTCTTCCTCCTCCAATTTTTGGCGTCATGTTCACAATGCACACTGTAGTTCACTCTCATTATGCAGGGATTCATGTCAATATGACGACATACTTTATTATACGTACATATATTACCGTATACATATACATTGGTAAACCGCTCAATAAATGTCAGCTAAGTAAATTAATTATCAGGGTAATCCATAGAAATCAAACAATAGCAAGTAGTATATATTGTAAATCAGCAGAAGAGCAGGGAAAGGGAGAGCACTGCTCCAAGAAAAAACAGGGGAACCAATCTGAAATTGCTGATAAAGTAGGTTTATTCACGGAATCACTGGCAACATGTAAGTCACAAAAATGGTACTCCTCCTACACGTTTCACGCTCTAGGCACTTAATCAATGACAAAAACAATTACTCTAATGCTATTTATAGGTACCAAGGTGGTCCGCCGGATATCCTTGAAAGAAGTTTAACCAATCAAAACACATCCAGAAGGAAGAATCCCAGGTGTGTCATAATATTGTATATCCAGTGATTGTTGAACTAACATAGTGGATACACCGAGAGCCCTAGAAAGCACAAATAAATCAAAACTGGTGATAATTAAAAAGATACTTCCAAAGAAAGTAAAACCAGAAAAAATACTGTGCGCTACTACCTAACTAACTACTAGGTTTTATAGTATATGAATATACACAGTGCAGTGACTAAACCATAAAATATGTGATAAAGGATTATACCACAGCTCCCACAGTGAGATATATAAAAAATAAATAAATTATATCACATAACCGTGTTGAGGATACAGGCGTCTGCTGCTATAAACACAGGGGGTGGCTCAGCACCCCACACACACTAAGAAAATGGAAACAAAAGAAAACAGCGCACAACGCCAAATGGTGAAGCAAGTTCAACAATATAATTCAAATTAAAGGGGTAATATATCTGCGTACATAATAAAGGTTGGTAAAGTGCATTTAGTGTGTATCACACTGTTTACCACTCGGCAGCTGTTGTCAGGAGAGTCAGGTGCTTGCTTCTCTCAGCTAGTGCCACTCCGTTTGTTCTGGGGCAGGACGTCAATCTTTTGCTCCCAAGGGGGTTTCCCTTCACGCAGCCAGGTTCAGCTGAAGGTATTGGTGCTCGGTGAGATCACTCCGGCTTCCAGGCCGTCTGGAGCAGCTCCTATACCTCAGCAGGTGGATCCTCTGCACGGAGGTTAGGCCGCAGTGCCCCTGCAAGCTGCGGTCTAACCTCCGTGCAGAGGATCCACCTGCTGAGGTATAGGAGCTGCTCCAGACGGCCTGGAAGCCGGAGTGATCTCACCGAGCACCAATACCTTCAGCTGAACCTGGCTGCATGAAGGGAAACCCCCTTGGGAGCAAAAGAATGACGTCCTGCCCCAGAACCAACGGAGTGGCACTAGCTGAGAGAAGCAAGCACCTGACTCTCCTGACAACAGCTGCCGAGTGGTAAACAGTGTGATACACACTAAATGCACTTTACCAACTTCCAAAGAAACACAGTATCCAAAGAAGTAATGTATATATACTGTATATGTTAATGAAGTACATCGTCATAATTACATCAGTCCCTGCATAATGAGAGTTAGGCCTCGGACATGTCAAAAAGACCGTGCTGAGGCGCGCTGAGCCACGCTTAGGGGAAACATTATCCCTATCAGCGCAGCTTTAGACGGCACTTCCGCAGGCGTGCGGAGGCGTGTGGAAATGCAGGAGACAGGCAAGTTTAAATTTTGCCACTGAGGGAAGCGCAGGGCCGGTCACGTGACTGCCATAAGCCAATGGCAGTCCGTGACGTCGGCGTCGTGATGTGGCGCCCTAGCCCCGCCTCCCGGACTGCCTCCAGGCCCGGCTCCCACCCGACACACAAGCGCGCTCGCTGATGCTCATGCAGGGACACGAAAAATCTCCTGCTTGAGCAGGAGAGCATGAGCGTCAGCGCTGCCCAGCGCTCTTCATATCACCATGTCCCAGGCCTAACGTACAAATGGTGGACATTGTGTGGACAGCAAAAAATTGGAGTTGGAGACTAGAGTTGCCATGTGGCTTCTCCAAAAATACTCGACACAATAATGAAAGGTGTGAAATGCTCGAGACACAGACACACACACCCATCTCACCTCTCTCCGTTCCATGCTGTTTCCTCCTCTCCTTGACCCCACCCGTAAGCTCCTGACACCTCCTCCGATTGGCTGCTGCTGGTTAATGCAGCCAATCAGGATGGATGAAGCTGCCCAGCCCCCTGGCAACAGCTTTGCTCTTTCCCTGCTCAGGGAAATCCTGCGGCCCCCCAAGCCAGTCAGGTCACTATGTCCAGAGAGGTAATACCGGAATACACATACATGTCCAGTATTACCTCTCATTTCTTACTGGACAGAGTGCCCAAATACAGCAGAATCGGTTCAATACTGGACACCTAGCAACCCTAGCGGAGACTCTTTCTAGTTTATTAAGGCATTTATTCCCACTATATCACAACCCGTATAGGAAAATATTTTTTACCTAACGAAGGAGATTACGCCTCCACCAAACATATTGCTATGCAGAACTACCCTCCTTATAGTGTTGGTGAAGGAGCTTCTCATAGTTGCCATATGTCTCACCTTCTTATAGTTGCCATATATCAACTTTCCTCTAAAACAATCTAAAGAAAATGTCCAGAAATAACAAACTATTTATAATTGATCTATGTTTCATTTGCAAGCACCCAGAAATAACGAAACAGACATGGAAAAGGATAGCTTTCTCTGCAAACTGCAAAGCTAAATCTAAAGATCTCCATTCAATTTAATACAATGTGGAGGACAGGACAATAACTATTCGAAGAGGAAGTCAAGCAATATGTACATTTTTATAGCAGAAGATTAAAATAACTTTAATTGATGGATGTTTTAGTTTATACTGCTTGAGAAGGGAAATAAGCTCTCTTTAACTAATCATTAAAGTTTTGTGAAGATCTAAACAACGTTTTTTTATTATTATTTTTTACCCAGCTAGGGCAATTTAAACTATGTGGGTCTATTTAATGGTAATATACGCCCTACTTAGTACAGTTCTAAAGCCCCATCAACAATGCAAAAATGGCATATGTAGACTTATAGGGGCCTATTATCGTAGCTCCTAAGTTGTCATTGGCAAACTGCATGGTTTGGCATGATCAGAAGTCGCGGAATAAAATGTGAGAATTTGCAAATTGCATCTTCTAAACCGCCTCTATAAAAAGTAACAAACTGTACGGTTTAACAGCCAAAACGCCCGGATTGTACTTGCTTTTGAAGCCGAATGACCTGAGATGGTGCTAACTCTCTCCAGAGCGAGGATGAGGAGGGGTTTCAATTCCAATTTAGTATTATCTCCAGTTGTATATATGTCCCCTCAAACCTACAGTACCTCCAAATAAATTAGTGACAAATGCCTGTGCTAGAAACAAAAACACACACGAGGTACCCTGGAAGATATGCTAATGATGCTACATTCCAGAATTCACATTCTATTTTAATTTTGTTACATAAGAATAATTATCTAAAAAAAACTTATAAAATAGTTTTTTCAAATAATCAATGGGACACATGAAAGCGGAGCTCTACTAATAATACACACCCTTACTACTTGGAACTTTAAAAAAAATTCACAGTGCACCTTTAAAACTGCTAAATTACCCTGGCCTATGGTACATTTATACAGCAATATTTACTTGTAGATGGTTCACCCAAGTAGTAATATTTGTGTGGCCATCGTAACTGTGCTCAGCTTAACCTTAGCCTTGATTAGGTTTCTTACATATACATATAATCCCACACATGCAAGTTCACTCAGACTTTGAAGATTTGTTCTGTAGAAGGACAATCCATATCTAATTCAATCATATGGTATAATTATATATTGCATCTTAATATAAGTTTGCATACATCTCCAGGAACTGAACACAAATATGCACCCCCCAATTATTATCTGCTCCTTTTCTAAAATTGTGTAGGGGATGTGACTAATACCCATATTATTCCTTCCAACCTAGTGTGGATTCTGTGCAGGTTTGCAATTCCAGAGTCTTTTTTTATTGAACTTATATTTGCATTATTCATAAATGTTGCTAAACATGAACTTTGAAGACCACAAAGCCCTCTTCTTCAACTTCCATTTAATTTTTTATGCATAACCAATGGAAGTAGTTTCCATGCATTGCATGGATACCTCTGGGTAATGTATTCCAAATGTATCTATTGCTTATTGTCTACTCCACCTTTCTATACTATAAATAAACCAGAAAATCATTAAACATTAAATGTTGATGCAATATCCACCTCACAGACCAAATGGTTAACAAGCCTGTCTGAATGTTGATATATCTCTTCTGTCAGGTAGTAAATAATCAATACCTTTGACTCCAAGATGGAAGGTCAAAAACAATCTGAGTTTATTAATACTCTCAATGTGGGAGCGTTTAGAATACATTCCACAACACTTTAGTTCTGCTTAGAAAGAATGCAGCATTGACAAAAAAAGAATGAATAATCATGTCTGTGTTTTTATACAGTAATTATCTTTATTTACAATGGACTGTATTACATTGCATTCATGTATTACCAGCAACGAAAAATGGAAGCTTTGAAACCAGATGCGCAAAAAAGAAAGTAATAATGGTGGGTCTTCACTCCTGAACATCATAATAATACCTGACACGTTGTAAGGGCCTATTCTGTAAGGCGTGATAGCGCAGATGTGCTGTTTCATGAAAAGTCCCATTGATTTTAATGGGGCTTTTCATGCGGCATGTCATCTGCGCTTTTCACAACTTACAGAATAAGGGCATTAGTCTTTGGCTCTTCATGTTGCCGTATCATACTCCTTTCTGAAGTTACAATTTGTCAAAGTTGGTGTAACGGGTTTCCCCCCCCCCCAATCGCAGATTATACTGTGGGTGCGGAGAAACATATAGTGTTACCAGGTGTGTGGTGCGTTACCTGTTGGCTCACAGGAGGGCTGAGCTTCCGCCACGGGGAACCTGGGGCAATTATAATACTATGGGTAACACTTACTCGATGCAGCGCCTCCACCTGCGATGGCTCCCACCAGAGGGGGAGTGGTTCCTCGCAGGACAATCACAATACTCACACACAGTGATGTATAATAACTAATACCATTTACTGGGAACAGCATATAACACAATACCATGCAACATATCATGACAGGTGTCCCTCTCTCGAGGGGACACTTACTACAGCGTCACGCAGGACGCTTCCCCAACACCAGGAGATGCCACCCAGTGTCCAAAGAATCCCACCCAATGTCCCGCACTCTTGAAGAGAGGCAATGGGTGACTGCGCAGTCACTATTACACTAAGCGCCCGTTGGTGCACTTATGACCGTATAGTACCTGCCGAGCACTCCGGTGCTCGGATCAGCAACATTTCGCAAAGGATCAGTCGTAGGATGACTCCGTCTGATCCCCAACCGGACTCCTTGCGCGAGGACCGCCAGGGGCGATCCCACCCAGGAAATAGTCTCTGTGGACCCCAACTTGGGTCCGAACCTCTTAGCAGGAACCGCAGCGTCCGCTGTGTCCCTATATAACTATGTAACAACGTGACACTCACTGTATTATAGGCCGTCCCTACAGCACAGCAACCTTAGGTGGCTTAGGGGAAACTCCTAGGGCCTGCGGGGCTACCTATCCTATGCAGGTAGGTCCCTGCACCCACCCTTCTCATAACGTGGGCCCTGGGCTATGGTCCCCGGATTGGTTACCGCTATGAACCCCCCAGTTGCCTCACACTACTTGCCTCCCCTAGTTCCTGCAGCCACGCACTGCAGACTAACACTAAACCCACTTGCCCCTTCCTTCCCTTTCTGTTCCCCAGCTCTAACTAAAGTAAGTGACAGGGTCCCTATCCTGAGGGCTGTCCCTGGCAACACTCACTAACCTGGTGGGGAATCAGGGCTAACGTGGACCTTGGGGGTGCTGGCCTAGTACAGGGAGTCCCTGACTCCTGTGCCCTACCTCCTTCCCAGGGCTGCTCCTGACTCTGACTGACTAGCGTGGGCTCAGCGCGCAAATTGTATCCACTTGCTTTTAGGAAGCTCTTCAGCCCTATTGGCTCCCTGGTATCACGTGGGGCGCGCAGAGGCTCATGGGACTCGTAGTCCCTGCTTAGAGCCTTCCCTAATACGCTACAGCTTCGCGGGCTTTCTCTCGCCTGTCCTGCGCGATCTCTCTGGGGCTGCCTCAACCTTTCCCTTCCTATTCCTGCCCTCGCGCGACTTCTCCCTACCTCTGAAGTACCTTCTGCACATGCGCGACTCTGTCGGGCCGCTGGGGGCTTACTGCGCATGTGCGAACCGGCGCGGAGCGCTCCCTGCTCGGCCCCCACCCTCCGGAATGGCCGTCGGGTTTGAGGCTTGCCTCCGGCAGCACCCACCATCAATCCTGGCCACGGGGGTGATGGGGGTCGCAGGGTAAAAAGGGGGGCCTGGCTACATTGGTATTATCTGCATTAAAGTAATTATGTTTATATTGTTTTGTAAAAGCAAACTTTAACCTCCATACAGGAAACAGTGGTACTTTTTAATGCCTTCCAAGTGCAACAATCTTCCAGATATGATTTTAGAGAAGTGTTGAAATTCATGACAAGGAAAAAGATTGTTTTCCACCGAGCTTATGTCTTGCAAAAAATGCTTTAGTTTAGATTTTTTTTTCAGTGTATGAGAACAGGCAGGGGGGGCGCAGCGCAGGAAGTTTGTGCCCCCTGACATAGACTATGTCTAATGTGAGCATATATTGTAATCTAGTTGTGTGCTTAAATGCAAATACACAACTGCACATGAATAGACATCATTTCACTTTAGTAACATAGTAAAATAGTAGATGAGGTTCAAAAAAAGACATGCGTCCATCAAGTTCAACCTATGCTAAATTTAGACAACAGATACTTTGTCCTATATCTATACTTACAGTATATTGATCAAGAGGAAGGCAAACAAAAAAACCCCAGTGACATATCATCCAATGATCTCATAAGGGGAAAAATAAATTCTTTCCTGAACCCAAGAATTGGCAATCAGATTACTCCCTGGATCAACATCATTCTCATGTTTACTGTACTTATTTGTTATATCCCTGTACAGGCATACCCCACATTAACGTACGCAATGGGACTGGAGCATGTATGTAAAGCGAAAATGTACTTAAAGTGAAGCACTACCTTTTTCCCACTTATCGATGCATGTACTGTACTGCAATCGCCATATACGTGTATAACTGATGTAAATAACGCATGTGTAACAGGCTCTATAGTCTCCCCGCTTGCACACACCTTCGGTACAGGTAGGGAGCCGGTATTGCTGTTCAGGACGTGCTGACTAGCGCATGCGTGAGCTGCCGTTTGCCTATTGAGCGAGATGTACTTACTCGCGAGTGTACTTAAAGTGAGTGTACTTAAACCGGGGTATGCCTGTATACCTTTCCTTTCCAAAAAGATTTCCAACCCTTTTTTGAACAAATCTATTGTATCTGCCATCACAGTCTCCATGGGTATGGTATTCCACATTTTAACTGCCCTTACTGTAAAGAACCTTTTACTTTGTTCCTGGTGAAATCTCCTTTCCTCCAACCTTAAGCGATGACCCCGAGTCCTTTGTACCATCCTTGGGGTAAATAATTATTTTGAAAGCTCCTTTTACGGTCCCCGAATATATTTGTATATAGTTATCATATCCTCTCTTAGACGCCTCTTTTCTAATGTAAATAAATCTAATTTAGCTAGCCTCTCCTCATAAGTTAGATTGTCCATCCCCTTTATTAATTTGGTGGATCTTCTCTGCACTCTCTAGTTCCATAATGTCTTTTCTAATGAGTGGTGCCCAAAATGTTACTCCATATTCAAGAGTGGTCTTACTAATGCTTTATAAAGGGGCATAATTATGTTTACTTCCCTTTTTTCCATTGCCCGTTTGATGCAAGATAAGATCTTGTTTGCCTTTGCAGGCACTATTGCTAAGCCTGCTGTCTACCAGCACTCCTAAATCCTTCTCCATCAAGGATTCTCCTAATTTATCCCCATTTTATTTGTAAGTCGCCTGTTTATTCTTGCTTCCCAAATGCATAACCTTACATTTATCTGTATTAAACCTCATCTGCCATTTACCTGCCCACGTTTCCAGTCTCTCCAAGTCCTTCTGGAGAGAAATTACAGCCTGCTCTGATTCTACTACCTTACACAATTTAGTTTCATCAGCAAAGATGGAGACTTTGCTCTCTATGCCAACCTCAAGGTCATTAATAAACAAGTTGAAAGCAGGGATCCCAGTACCGATCCCTGAGGTACTCCACTCACGACTTTAGCCCAACCTGAAAAAGTTCCATTTATGACAACCCTCTCTTGTCTATCCTTCAACCAGTTTTCAATCCAGGTGCATATATTTGTTCTGAGTCCAATTTGCTTTATTTTGTACACCAACCTCTTGTGTGGAACAGTATCAAAAGCCTTTGCAAAATCTAAGTAGACCACATCAACTGCATTACCCTGGTCTAACTTCCTACTTACCTCCTCAAAGAAACAAGTGCTGCTTCATACTGTATAACCTCTTCAGTGCTGAGAGAACCTATTTTTGAATGCTCTATGAAGTTGTATGAGGCCCCTACAGTATCAGTGGGGTTAAATTACCCATGAAATCCGTAGTTTAAATCATCTTGACTTGGAGAGAACAGATGTTGAGAAATTTCTCTGGGCATTACCGAGTCACACTTAAAGCACAACATAAGTGAATTAAATTTCTTTAATTCAGTATGGATTGGTACGTTCATTTGGATAGATAGACTACTCTGAATTTGAGCAAATTAGGACTGATCTACTACTATCACCAGACTCATTTGTGGAAAACTCTGTTCCAGTATTTTTTCCCTCATTCGCTAAACCACAGTAGCTTTTAGTGCACCTAAGCTGTTATAAACGAGGTTTTCTTCTGCTAACCCTACAATTTTTGAAACATGATTTTTTTTGGAATTTGGTTTGTAATCTGCAATTGAAGTGTAGCCCACTGCCTATTCTGGGAGAAAAATGTTCCCATGAAAAAAAGAGTCCATTTTTCTCACAGCATTTGCAGACCTTCAGCATCCGAAATCAGACAAATGCTGCCACAAGAATTTGCTGTTCAAAAAACTGCTCATGTTTGATTGTGGTATGCCACATACACCATTATTAAATGAGCGGGGCAACAAATACAAAAGGAGAAAATCCCCAATGTGCACTCTTGATTATCCTTTATTAACAATACATATATTAATGGTCTATACTGTATACTGTAAATCGCACAATAATAAAATCCCAGAAAGAGTAGAAAAAGTAGGTCATATTATAAGTAGTCAGAGAGACAGTCCTAGTCACACTTAATACTAATTAAAGACCATGTAAATTAGCAGTATCCTTTATATAAAAGGTTTGCAAACCCATAAAGGGAACCCATTCAGTAGAGATGGGACAAATTTTCGATTAAATCCGAATTTGCCAGTTCCTTTTAGCGTCGGAATTCCGCAGATCAGTCTATCCGTCCGACGGAATCTGCAAACGGAATTATCATGGGAGGAGTATATACATGGAGCTGTAACCTCAAGTTTAAGTCATTGTGTTGTAGGCAGGGTTTGGCTGTGAGTTGGTTAGGGCAGCTGCTGTTTTCAGGACTACCGACCGGGGGGTGCGGGGGAAGTGGGAAAACTGTCCCGGGACTGGTGGGCTGTAGGGGGCACGGCCGGCACTGGAAGTTGGGTCAGGTCAAACTTCTGTGTCAAACATTGTGCTGCTGTGAGGAACACCCCCCACCACATATATATGTGTATATATATATATGTGTATATATATATATGTGTATATATATATATATATATATATATATATATATATATATATATATATATATATATACATGTGTGTGTGTATATACATATATAACAAATAAAAATGTCACTTGTGAGCACATTCACTTGTCTTAGACAGGTCAGAAACCCTGCTTTTCGCCATTATCACCTAGCATACAGTGCTTCCACTGCAGCAAGGGAAATGACATGCAAATGAGCACACAGTGTCACCTTTTGCCTCAAATCAAATTGTATATGGAACCCTTATAAATTTATGCTCGCTGCATTACCCAGCTTTCAGCACAGCCTGGGTTAAGTTGCAAAGCCAGTAAACCTACTCACAGACAGCTTTTTTCGACCTTTTGCGTCTCATCAGTGTGAGGCAGGTTGTTCTGGCTTTGCAATTTTAAGGCTGGGTAGGTTTCACAGAATACTGTGAGGTGTGCCGAGGTGGCCTGCCTCACAGACAGATATTCCTATAATGGTGCACAGCAGTCTAGTATTAATAAATTTCAAAGATAGTAAAACTAAACACCTACATTACACAGCGAGAGAAAAATGTTAATCGTAACCTATTTAATAGTAATAATTAATAAAATAAGGTTCATAAAATGTCTCATAAGAATGAGAATATGATGAAAAAAACATTGGTAATTAGTTAATTAAGATAACCACTAATACCATTTATGGTGAAGCAACTATATAAACTTATATGGCGACATTATTAGAGGTTATCTTAATTAACTAATTACCAATGGATTTTTTCATCATATTCTCATTCCTATGAGACATTTATTAACTTTATTTTATTAATTATTACTATAAAATAGGTTGCGATAAACATTTTTTTCTCGCTGTTTAATGTAGGTGTTTAGTTTTACTATCTTTGACATTTATTAATACTAGACTGCTGTGCAGCATTATAGACATATCTGTCCGTGAGGCAGGCCACCTCGGCACACCTCACGATATTCTGTTTTCATTGTTGTCTTTTTCCCTGGTAGCACGCAGCAGATCTTTCATATCTCTAGTTAGACCGATGTCTTTCTTTCTTTACCACACATTAGATAAGTTATGGTGGGTGAAAAATGTGACCTCCCAATACCACATACCCCCTCCCTTCCCTCACCAGCTTTTGCTTTATTTTTTTCCTGTTTTAATAGTCGGTACATCCGCGAATTGATTAGAGGAGGTATATAACTACATGTGAAATGCGCATCGGGTCAGTAGTGAACGAACGGGTGTTCGTTATACTGAACAAAATTCAAAAAGGGGCAAACGGTTCACCAGTAATAACATCAAAAATGTATTTTAAAAAATTGACATTTCAGTATAAAACTAAACCTTCGTCAGGACTTTAAGTCCTGATAAAGGGGTCGTTTTATACCGAAACGTCAAATTTTAAATACCTGTTTTTTTTTTATATTTTAAGACTAATGTGCAGTTAGAACCTTTTTGTATTTTGATATGTGATTGTAGTAGAGCTGCAATGAAGAAGCACCCAGCAAAGACATTGCTGTGTTTCTGTGCATCTCCATTTTCCAGTTCATTACACTGAACACCACTGTGCTACAGATTGCAGTAACAGTGGATGCCGGACTTCGGGAGGTCAATTACCAGTGGGGAAGAATTGTCTATTCTGTCACTATATTGGTTTGACATTATTATTGAATGAGTTTTGGTCACATCGTTCTGCTTTATACAGGACTAGCTGTCCTCTCGATACATGTGTTCGGAATTAGTGCTGTATTATGCCCAAGATTTTGGGGGGGTATCAGGCAATGAGTATTTGATGTAATTAGAATTGATATATTTTACAAATGAATTCATATGGGACCGAATTAGTTCACTTCATTGGTTTGCAAACCTTTTATTTATACAGTAGAGTGCTGCTAATTTACATGCACTTTAGTGTTTAGAGTGACTCTCTGACTATTTAATAATATGACCTACTTTGCCTGCTCCTTTTAGGATTTTATTAAAGTGTGATTTATAGTATATTAACCATTTATATATGTATTGTTAATAAAGGATAAGCAAGAGGTCACATTAGGGATTCTCTTCTATTTTTTCATTTCGTAAATCAGACACCCTGAAAATGAAATGCTAGAACACTTTTCTTTTACTGTGCGTTTAGTATCTGGAAATGTCTGTCATCAAATAGGAGTCATTGGTAACTTCTTGCGGTTATCTGCCAGTAGATATTTACGGACATAAGTAGCTGGAACATTACGCACTTTACAGGCCATTTAAGGGTATTGCCATTTATATGCATGTAGTAGTATATTTAGTATTCATTTTTAGCTCTATAATAATATGCATTCCTGAAGTTACCATTGTACATTTCTACATGTTACTATTTTTACTAAATCCAAACCATTTTATTCCCCATTTCTTGAAGCAACTAATCTTTGCTGTATTGTATTGTAATTTTAAATGATACTGTATAAAAAAAAACTAATGGTACCATCTGGCAAGGCTAACTTGTTTGTAGAGTGAAGAAGATCTCTGGAGATACTTTGTGTTTAAAGCACATCCATTATCAGAATCTATAATAGGAATGAAAAAAATAAACCCAATCCTATATTTTCAGAGGTGAGAAGTGTATTAGCTAATGAACAGCAGCCGCTTGGTCGGTCAGACAGGCAGAGAACTCCCTGGGTTGCAAAATTCAGATTCAGGTTAAATCATCTGTTAACACCCTTTGTCCGTGTTTCTTGAGTTAAACACCATTCTACATTGTTTCCACTCCTAAATTATTTATTAATTATGACTCTTGAGTTTCCATTTATACGACTTGTTCTACTAAAAAAAGAAAATCTGTGCACCTGCTAATCATGTGAGATAATAAAAGATACATTTACAATATGGCTGTATTTGGTTCTCAGCTCCTCGTCCACCCTCATTTTCCTGAACAAGATCCAAGAAAAAATAAAATTTGATCAAAGTTTGACACAAAAGATGAACTGAACTATCTTTGGGTATCCTACTCTGACAATGGCCCCTAGGGCAGGGGAGCACAAACTTTGCCCACGTCGCCTCCTGCCTGTGCTCCCCCGCTGCTCACGCCCCCTTCTTACCTTGTCTTTGAAGTCAAATGGCGTCCCGGGGTCACATAACGTCACATGGTCATGGCACGCAACGTGTCACGTGAACACACGCGCCAAAGACAAGGTAAGGGACATTGCAGAGGCCTCACGCAATCCCCCAGTATTTAATATAAATGCCTTGGGGAAGAGAACGGGGCCTCTGCAACCGCTCTGCCCCCCCTGAAAAACTTGCGCCCTCCAGTTTGTGCTCCCCTGCCCTAGGGTACAGTTCTGTACATAGAGTAGTTAAAGAATATGACCAATTTTGTACTTTTAAAGCTAATGATATTTATGGAAGTTCTGCTGGGACACGACGATACAAGCAAAAGCAACAATGCAATACTAACACCCATTCTAACCTTCAACTCTATATTGAAGCCTGCAATTCTTTTGAATGAACACTGTTAACCTTTTCGATGAACAGTCATTTTGAACAATACAGTATCTTAAATAATCATAAAAGGCATGTCACATCTCAGTGGTAGGAGAAGAGATGAGCTTTAGTTTGATATCGGAGTGGACAGTGCTATGTAACTAAGGTAGGGATTGTAAACTGCTATAGAGCTCATTAGTGCGCTATCGCACGGAAGCTTCCATTGACTTGAAAACACCTGATAACACAAGTACAAATTGATACAAATGTAACCCTGCCTGCCTGGCTCCTAGGGAGTCTGCATCAGTGTCTCTATTAGTGGCTACTCAGGATGCATCACTTTATTCAGGGTACAGGCTTTGTGCGGCTGGCGATAAGATAGCAAAGATAGAAATGATGGGCGCCAGGAACTTTTGTAGAACAAATAACACTCTTTATTTCTGCTCCCTTTTACTAGGGCTCTTCTCGTTCATACGCAGTACACTTATTTACAGGTGTCATCGGTTCCATTTGTCTTGTTTGTATTCCTGACATTTGCATCCCCGGATGCCTTCACTTAACACATTGTGGAGGTGTGAACCTTGTTTGAATTCTGCTTAATTGACCTTGCCCTGTTCTGCTTAATGTCCATTATGCTATTGTCACTAATTATAATTATAATTATGGGTCAGTGGATCTACATCCCACTCCTGTGTCTGAACTGCCACTTCTAGACAGACTAGTAAGGAGGCATGTGTAGATCTGTCTGTAGAGCAGATCCTCTGGCACCCTGGGTACTCATGGAGACCTCTGTAGTGTGCTTGCCTCCTCTTCTGTGAATCGTTGGGTTCACCTTGGCCATATCTCGGGACCCTATCTCAAGGAGCATTGCCCCTAACTAGAACATAATAGACAGGTACTAGTCTTTTCTATATACTCTGGAACACACTTAACTAAATACACTGAGGCTCCTCCACTCTCATCCCTCCAGGAACCTCTCCTCTAGAGTCTTCTCCTTCCTATTTATATCTCCTGTCTCATCCCTGTCTCGAGGCAGCACTGGACGGGGCTTAGCATCGTCTTTCTCTTTCCCAGCCCCATGTGAATCCACACCAGTAACCATTTAAGCCATGGTAATCCCATAGGGGGGTTATATATATATATATATATATATATATATATATATATATATATATATATATATATATATATATATATATATATATTGGGGCTTTGTGTTTATGAAGTAATCTTCATAACCTTCATGCATAATATCATTGTTTCTAAATAAAACAAGGGCTTTCAGAAAAATATATACGCTGAGAGTTTTTATAATTGGTTCACAAACAGCATTTTCTGAGTTCATATTGCACTAAAGTCCTGCTTGATGCTGTGAGTTCACTGTGACTTTAAAACATTCCCCACATATCCCACACATTTCTTAGATCGCATTATACCTCGCATTTGAACATTATGTCCACACAATTATTGTATTCTTCTTTGCTGAAACATACATTATTTATGCTAGAAGGTTACCTTATACATAATGAAAGGTCAGATTCTTTATAAAAAACTAAAAAAAACTTATCTTAATAACAAATTATTGTTAAAATATATTTCAGTTGCTGGCACAAAGTGAACAGACTATTGACTCACTATTTATCCCAACAAAATTCAAAATGAATAGATACATTAACTTCCACCAATTTGTAAAGAAACATACTATTGCTTTAAACATTTATAGAGTATAAAATATTGTGACCAACAAAAGATCTGAGTTTTTATAGAATACATGCCCTTTTGAGATGGGAAACAGTCCACCATAAGACCTTGTGTTGCTGTCACTGACGTTACAACACTATCACATTCAGTAGCAAGAGCATGATATTGAAATCACTGTGGGAATATGCATTCATTGCGTATGTGATCTAAAATTCTAGACAGTCTTGCTTTTGAATCTAAATATAAAGCCTGCCAAATCCAGCAAGAGAATGAACTTCCAACCCCAATCACCTTCATGCCAATGCTGTTCTATGCCAGATTAGTTTAGTCCTCTGTAAAGTGATTTGATAGCTCTGCTTAATGTCATAGTGAAAGGGCAAAAGCCTGGAGAGAATAGCAGTAAATGCCTTTCTCCAGACCAGGCATCATACCTGAGGGCATCATTTTCTCAGTAAAGAGAAAGTGTTAGACTTTTCCTTCTCACAAATGGATTGTACAGTTAAACATGGAATTATTTTGTTCATGTTAGATGGCTCAGCCTAATGCAACTTGGAGAATTTTGTCAAAAAATACCTGAACACATAGTAACTGCCACCAGAGGTTCACGTAGTACAACTGGAATACATTGTTTATAGTTTCAGAATCACAGAAACGCAGAAACAGCCCCCACAGTCCTCACACAGGGCCAGATGCACAAAGCTCCATTAAATCAGGGCAAATAACATGACGTTACCTACTGTAAATGGGTAATAAACGTTATTTTTTCTGAGTTTAACAAGTTTTACTAAGCAAAAATAGCGTCCGCCACCACAAGGAGTATCATAGTCATATATACATTAGCGGGTACATTCATAGCACTGAAATGTGTTAAGCATTAAAATGCACATACGCATTGGGAAAACTATAATGTGTGCTACAATTAACACACGCGTTCAAGCCGCGTTACCTAAACGTAACACCCATACGCACATTCAAATAAATACACAGCCCATAGGGAAGGTTTTTAGCAATGTTAGCCTGACCCTACAGGTGTGCATATGGATCCTGCTGCTGCTGCAAGACTCAGGATCATCACATTCACATATGTAGAGTTGGAGATCCTGATCAATGGAGTGGTGAGTCACCAGTACAAAATATTAGGTGAACTGCACAGAAGAACCAATACTGTGGGAAGAACTGCATTTGGGCCAATATTCTCAGCAGGAAAAATGCCCTGGGGAATACTGTCTACACTGTAGACATGCTAAACATGGTTAGACAGCAAGAGAAAGCTGGAAAACAAAAACATGCTGCCCCGACAATGTGGACAGAGGGGGACACCCACCCCAACTTACTGTCTCCAACTACAAGACACAGTTGATGAAAGTGATCTCACATTTCCAGGTAGTACTGTAGGCTTTCCATCACTGGTGGGCACTGGAGATATTCCACAAGAGCAACCTGGTAAGTAAAACAGACATCATTCAGTGTACTGTATATCAATTTAATGTATACATATAAAATTAGACACATGCCCCAAGTGTCTTTTAGGGGGGAGAGGCCATGTACAAGAGACCCCTAGCCAGTCTGTCCGTTCTGCTGGCAAAAATAGGAAGGGGTCATTTTTTTTGTGTTCCTTGTCAATTGACATTGTTTATGTTATGTTTAGTTTGAGCAGCTTATTTTTCAGCCACAATGCTTTAACTGCGTGTGTTGATAAATGTTCAGTTAAGTATTTCCGTTTCTTTGTATTTATTCCAATATATAGTTGTAATGTAATTGTACACGTATAATTTAGTTAGTATACAACATATAACATACCATGGTAACTGTTAGAAACATATCCTGCATTAATTTTAAACAAATAAATACATTGTGCAGTTTATTACATAACCAAAATGATACTTCATCAGATGTACCTCTTGTTTCTAAATGGTATTTAATTGTTAATACAGTATGTATCTTGGTCTGGCGTATAACTATTTCAATGGAAAGTGCCAAGTTCCATACCAAAATAATATATTGGGGTAGCACGCTTTACATCCTTTTGTCCTTATAGCTTATTGACTGAAATAACGTTAGGATTATCATGGTCTGGTTGTGATTAATGCCAAGTTTAGGTGTGACCTATTTATCGTAACGTTATTTCTCTGCCTTGACCTTAACGGAGTTGAGAGGATCTCAGATGTTAGGCTAGCATCTTATTTACATATTGTACAGTTGCCAGGGTGCTGTATATATGTTATAAATAAATATGCATTACCCGAACGTCCATAGACAAGTATTGATACATTATTTTAGTGGTTAACTCGAAGTTGTCGTAAAGTTATTTTCTTTAGTGCATATGTGTATGGATTGATGCAACGTTAAATTTGGTTAACGTTATGTTACATAGGCTAACGGAGCTTTGTGCATCTGGGATACAGTGGTCAACTTGACTGAAAAATTGAGGAATGAAAAAATAATATTAGTCTATGTTGCTAGTGCAAATCCAAGTGAATGTAACTCTCTTGAGGGCTCCTTGTTAGAATTGCCTGTCTCAATATGATTTCAGGTCAAATCATTCAAGTTGTAGAGGATTGGAAGTTGTAAAAATAATAATGGAAACACATTGATTATTCCTAAGGTCAGGTCTCTTACCATCGGGTAAACAGTGGCCACATGTGACTGTGCATGCACTCCCACCAGTCTTGGCTTTGAAAAGGCACCGGCAAAGAACATAGATAAAATAGACATGCACAGCTTCAATTGTACTGAATACCCCAATATCCATTTTCACATGAATATTGTGTTTAGTTACCAGGCGTTTAATTTGTTTTAAGAGGAATAAATTAATCTAAATTAAATCATTTTACTTTAGACCGTATGAAACCATTCAACTACCAAACATCAACTAATTTTATATTACGTTCTTTTTATTCCCCTAAAATTTCAGTCAAGTTTAGCCATAAATATCGAAATTGCAGAGAACTGAAATGAATTGAAGTCATTGTTTACTGAAGTTTCATAATCAAGATATACAGATTACTGGCACAAGCTGCAGTCACCCCCCAGTGGCAACAGCACCGGACAATTAATGCTGTGGGGGTCTGATTCAGAAGCATGGACCCTCCACAGTGTGACTATGGCAAACATTGTCTCCGGAGCCGAAAATTTGTGCTACATCTGTATGCATAACCCAATTCTAATTGCAAAAAGTATCAAAGTATTAAACTTATACTGTTGCAATTGAGGGCTGTTTAGGTGCCCATATCTAACTAAAGAAATAATCTGATCCATCAACTATTGCAGTGACTGAGGTCAAGTTATAAAACAATATTTATGTAACCCTCCTTGCCTTGCTTGTCCTTGCCCCTTGATTGTCCATGCCTTGCCCGGCTCTAAAGTTGTTTCCATAAGATGGACTATTTACATGGCTGTGCTAAGTGTCTCATAGCTTATCAGGGTGCTGGATCCGTGCAGGCTGGGTGTGGATATACAGATGTTAGAATGAGGGGCGCCAGGAACTTTTATATTACAAACGAAAAGCTTTATTCACATCCATTGATAATGCTCCACACACACGAGCAGGCCTAACATAGACAATAACTGGTGTCAGGGCTTTTTCCCTTGGTAGCTCTCACTCCTACAATAGGGAAGGACTTAGTCTTCTTTTGGATTCATCCCCTTGGTAGCTCTCACTAAGACCCTGGGGAGGTACTTATACTCATGTCCTTTAATAATGCTAGATTGGCAATCTCTTATATAGCTTCCTGAATGCCCATGTATCTGATGGACCCGGGTTGGTACTCACACTATTCTTGGAGATCTGTATCCCTTTACTGTGGATTGCATTCTTCTTGTATACTTAAAAGATCATGAGATTACTGAGGACCTGTAGGTGGGAACACACTATATCCTTGGGGTCCGTATTTCCGTCATTCAATATACTGCCCACCCTATCCAAAGCTATTGGATCGGGGCCTTACCAGTGATGTTCCAGTGGACATGATCCAACTACTGTATGCTCCAGAGTTTCTGTTCTGAGAACTCCCTCCTGAGCACGTGCCTGCTCTACTTCTGGTCAAAGAACAATCTCTGTTCATGGGCTCTATCTGTAAATGACACATTCCCAATTTAAAAACAACAAAGGTGACAAGACATCCTTAGTACAGTTACTATACAGTTAAACATATCTTACAGTGAGGCTCATCCACTATCACTCCTCCAGGAACTCGATTCTAGAATCTTCTAGCTGAGTATGAGTACTCTAGTGGTGACGTCACTATCACTAGACAAAGTGGGTTGGGCTTAGTTTCGGCAAGTCACCCTGTATCCCATGATGGTGAGCGAACTAACTGTGACTCCACACAGTTAACCCTCCATGGTCATTAACACCATAACTAATACTAGTGCCTAGCTGGGGTGCTACACTTGTAAGATAAGTGTGGCCTTTAAAACATTTTAAAAGAATTACCTTTTTTTATATATATTTCTTCAATATGGAAAAGATCTGGATAATTTTACAGTGAAGAATGACCACAATAAAAAGGGAAAGTGAAGAACTGTACTGTAAATTTGTGCAAACAATATTTTGGACCAGATTGCTGGGATAACCTCTAATGTTAATAGTTTAACTATATAACTGTAGATATTTTTGTGCAAATTTACTTTACTTTTCCCTGTTTATCGTGATCACATTATTTACTCTACAAAATAATACATTTTACTGTTTTACAATGATTTTTTAACCTCTAAAATTACAATGACATATTATTCAGAATTGTTTTATGAGATATGTGTGGGTAGAAGTAACTTTTAGTAGTTTGTGTTTAACAAAAAATAGTTTTTGAGAAATATCATGTATCTTCTCCCTCCCCCTCCTCCATTCCTCCGTCTCCTCCATTCCTCCCCCCTCCTCCTCCTCCATTCCTCCCCCCTCCCCCTCCTCCTTCGTCCACCCTCCCCCTCCTCATTCCTCCCCCTCCATTCCTTCCCCCTCCTCCCCTTCCCACTTACCCCTCCTCCTCCACTTCCCCCCCCCCTTTCCTTTTCTCCTCTCCTTGCCCCTCTCACTCTCTCCCCCTACCCTCTTCCCCCTTCCTCCGCTTCCAACCCTTGCCCCTCTTCCCCCTCTTCCCCCCTTCCCCCACTTCCCCCCTTCCACCCTCCTCCTCCCCTTACCCTCTTCCACCATCCTCCTCCCCTTTTCCTCCTCCTCCCCCCTTTTCTTCCTCCTCCCCCCTTCCTTCCCTCTTCCTCCCCCCTTCCTTCCCTCTTCCTCCCCCCTTCCTTCCCTCTTCCTCCCCCTTCCTTCCCTCTTCCTCCCCCCTTCCTTCCCTCTTCCTCCCCCCTTCCTTCCCTCTTCCTCCCCCATCCCTTCAACTCTCCTCCTCTCCCTTCCCTCTTCCAACCTTCTCCTTTCCTTCCGACTTCCACCCCTTCCCTTTTCCACCCTCCTCTCCCCCTTAATTCTTCCACCCTCCCCCGTTCCACCATCCTCCCCCCGTCCACCATCCTCCCCCTTCCTACTTCCCTGTCTTATGCCTCATGCATCAAGCAGAGACATGGTTTGGATTGAAAAATACTATAATACTGTCGTGTCTGTCATTTGTTCATAGTTTAATTATAATTTTGCAAACCTATGCATTGTTTTTAGTTTGGGGCAACATCATGTAAAGCAATTTTTTATTGGATCCTATTAACCATGCAATTTGTATTAACCAAGAAAGTAAC
This sequence comes from Ascaphus truei, assembly GCF_040206685.1. Classification (NCBI taxonomy): domain Eukaryota; kingdom Metazoa; phylum Chordata; class Amphibia; order Anura; family Ascaphidae; genus Ascaphus; species Ascaphus truei. The sequence goes on from NC_134488.1 coordinate 87,457,126, forward strand.
ATTTTGTCATTATGTATAATGCAAAAAACTTGTTATATTTGGTCACTTAAGATAAATCACAGGCATTTTAGTTAAACTCATTAAGCTAATTATAGCATCTCTATCCTGTCACAGTAACGTTATTTTTTTCGGCAGTTTGGCACTTTAGTTACACTATTCTTTTCTCTTTTCTAATCTCCGCATGGCATTATATAGATACAATATACATGTATGACTTCTATTTTACTATTGTGGAAAGTCTTTAATTAAGATGGCGCAGTGTCAAAGGGGGTTGAGTTCTTCAGTCTCTAGGAACATCAATCAATTCAGTAGAAGAAAAGATTAATTGAGTAAGGATGAACAGATGTACTATAATTAAGTATTCCTACTAAATGTCCTTAATACGAGGACAGAGAAGGAAACCCCATGTATTGAGATAAATCACTGTGCTACAGTATGGGGGCTGTGTATCAATGTTTTTCTGGTGCAAAACTAGTGAAATTCCAAGCAAAAACATGCACTAGATATCACAGAAAAAACAACACTATTGCCTTCAATTTGATTTTTTTTCTTGAATAAATCTGGTATAAATTATACCCCAGAACCAAGAAAATGTAAATACACAAGCCACATTATCCATTGAGTCAGAGTCTACAGTATTTGATTTGCAACCACCTATGGAGCCCAATTTCCTCATATCAAATATCCGTTCATTAAAAAATAGCACTAGCTAAACACACTCTTTTATGTAAAGCATATGTTCTTCATAAATGGAGACAAATCAGAGTGGAGTACTTACGTATTTATTAATGGCTGCAACATTTTTTGGACAAATGACTAGTAAATGTGTTCCCACAAGTCAAAATGTAAAACTTTAGGCACAAGATTTCCCGAATAACCTTCAAACACAAGCTGCTTAAAGATGTATTTATTTTTTAAATTGCATATGGCTTAATCCTGAAATAGGTTGCTTCCTATTCTCAGCTGTAGATATCCTGAAATGTCACTGCCAAAGTGGTTCAGTAAGTGCAAATAATATCTGCAATGATTTAATCAGCACAGTACTAATCTAGATCCCTTATTATATGTAAATCTTTCAGTAATTAAAACAGGGGATACTTTAAAGACATGCAGTCTTTAAAGTAATACATTCTACATGTTTATCATTATATTAATGAACAGAGAAATAAAGTACCCCAGTTACCCCAACAGAGAATATTAGCTCTGATTGGTATTGATGATTAAAAGTGTGAGACTGAATTAAGTGTCTTCTTAGTTGGCAAAGTTATTCAGGTCTCAAACATCCTTTTTTTTTTCATTTTCTCTCACAATTGTACCATTAGTAATATGCAAAAATTCAATAATCGGCAACACCTATTAATGTGACCTTTTTTATTATTAGATATGTTTGTTTTCTTAGATGTTATTCCATGGTTGTGCTGAAACAACAAACAGTGACATCTTTAAATATGTAAATATGAAATATATCTAATACAAAGGGAAAAATGCTGCTTAAACTGGCAATTCAGGTGGCATTTAAAAAACATATATATATTTTCACGCAAGATTAAAGCAGGGGGTCTTTGGTGCTGAACCCCATTCATTTTAGCCCAGGGACCCCCTGCTTCAAGTGATACATATCTCCATAGGGGATACTGGTAGCCACTCTGGCTGGCTAGCTGGTGTTAATGTAATGGAAGCATGTAAAGTTCCTGCGTCCTGTGGGTCAGTATGAAGCCGGGACATCATCCAGTACGGCTCCCTATTGAGCCGCTTGATGCAGGAGCTTTAACCTTGCAGGGGACACAGGCACCCCCTTTGGAGGTAAGTATCTCTGGAAGCAGAGGGTCCCGGGAGCTGAAATGAATGGGGTTCAGCTCCATAGACCCCTTGCTTCAATCCTATGTAAAAACAATAAAAACAGCCCACTTGGATTGCTCCTTTAATACACCTATTTCTAATTTTACGGCTAACCCCTTAGAAGCATGCTACAGGAGACTAATCCAGCAGCACATGAGTTAATAATCAATACTAAGATGATAGAAGTGGCAATTTCCCTTTTATATTCGTTAGAGATTAATTACTACAAAGAAATCCCCTTTGGTCCAATATGTGACTACTGCACCGACACACTTTATTCGAGCAAATACCCAGTATGTACCTGGCAGATACCTGGAATGCGCCGCTCCTCACCTCTGACAAGCCCCGTTGCGTTTGCCTTCCCAGCCTGGGTTCATGCCTGGCTGACGGGCGGCTAATCTGTTAAATGATAATGATTAGGATTTAATAGGCTGCAATGCTTCGCGTGTCTACCAGATGGCATAAATTCATGAATTGTAATGCAGTATATATATATATACTGTGCAGTATTGCAGCCAGCGGGAATAAAATGCTTCAATCCCTGCCTGGAAAATAACCCAATGCACTCGGGCAGAAAACAGTCACAAACCTCAATACACCCGGGTATACCCGAATTCGTGGGACTAGCCGAGCTCGAATAAAGTGTGTCGCCAGTGTAGTTGCTTGCAGAAATGAAAACACTTTCTTGGAGCAATGACAGCCAAGCTTCAATGTAATAATCTGCAGTGGGGAAGGTTGTGAGTGGCGAGAGATCTTGGCAATTTCTAATGCTTTCTGAACACACAATGAAAAAACTTTTGTTTACACGTTCCCTGGAAGTCTCAGATGAAAAAAAAAAAAACAGCAACCAGAGTCAGATTTATCCATTCACTAAGGAGTGTGTGCTATAATAATTTTTAATAAAATGTAAAGGTAAATATATCATGTGAAATAGGGGGAAGACGATCATCGTGTATTCTCTGTGTAGATAATTTAAAGGATAACTGCACGTCAAGTGATAGTTGAACCATAATAACAATTTTCCACACATGAATACATTTTGATCAAAAGCTTGTTTTAAATACAATGTAACAGCCAATGAAAAAAATGTCTGGTACAGTAGTGTAGAAAGGACGCAGAGAATAATACTTTATTAGTATGGCCAAGTTGGATTTGTTAATGGCTGTTTTCCAGTATTGCTTTGATCAAGTGAATTCCACAAGATGTCAACTTCTGTACAACTATATGTGACAGGTGCAAAGAAACAAGAGCTCTGAGTTGCAGGCATCAGAAATCAGGAGTTTCTAAGCTTTTATTGTTTATAAGGTTGACTTATGTAGCCATTGGTTGGTCCAGACTGCCTTTCTGCCTCCTGTCACGTAAGTCCTTTGTAGCTACAGGCTGTGGCAGGCTATCCTAGGGCTTTGACCCCAATCATGCTGACTCTCTGGGTAACCGAAGAGGTGGTGCCACAAGGGTCTGTGTGCAGCCAATAGTGGTACAGACCTTGTGCCCTCTCCTTCTTGTGCATCAGAGAGGAAGTGCTAAATTATAGCAGTTCAGCTCCCACCCTTCTGGGGAAGCAAGAAGCTCAGCTCCTACCGGCTGGGAGTGAGACATGCAGTCAGTCCCTCATGGGCTGACTGAGCAAGACAGATTATAGGCCTCAAGTCTACCAGACAGCCAAGGCACCCTCCAGAGGTCTGGGGACCCAGATCAATCCTCATGCATACGCTGTACTGCTAGCAGTGGCTGTACCAACAAATGATCCCTTTTTATATACCCCTGCTCTCAGTTTATTGGGTAGGGGTATGGATGGAATCTGCCCTAGTGGGGGACTAACTCTGGAAATCCTGGAGCCCACTGGAGCTGGAGGCGCTGACACCCTGAGTGAACATTGAAGATCTACAAAAGCCTGTCCTGTTCCCCACACCATCGCGGACAACTCAGCTCTCCTGGACCCTCACAGGTATGACTGCACAACAAACAGCAGTAGTACATCTTCTAGGGAGGGGGGGGTAAACTGTGTCAATTTTTGGTACAAGGTGAAAAATTTCTCATCGCTTGTGTGGATTTCTGTTAGTTAGCTACAATTTTGATGACTTAAATAGTGAAATTGAGGCTGAAGTTAAATATTACAACTCATATTATTACTTATAGTTTTCATTATTGACATATATTATGTTTTTAACATATTTTCAAAAGTTGTATCTACTGTGTAAAATATGTAAAAGTAAACAAGATTGACAGTAATTAGTACAAATAATTAATCCAGTTTGACTTATTTTGAGTATTTACAGTTAATAACAGAGCTTTAGAAAATGCATCTTGTATTATGGAAAATTGTATTTTAGTTCCTAGTAGTTCAGCCAGTTTTTATAAGTTGTGCACAAGGATGTTTTTGCTCTTTTAAGTGGTATTACAGAGGTAGTCATGTGCTACTATGGAGCTTACTGGTATGAGGGAATATTTATCAAGAGTTCCCAATGGGCATTGTGCCATACAGCAAACATTAAGAGCCAATTTAATGTTGCATTCATTTACATCAATCTGCAATGGTGACTTGCCTGACCTGTGCTCAACCTGCATCAGTTAGCAATTCTGAGAGCGTTTTTTGCTGCAGTCAAAGGTGGAATTGCTCAGCATAATATTAGAATGCAACGTAGTAACGTTTGCGTCTGTAAGTGCTGCGGTTTTCTTTTTGCTTTGCCTTAAGAAAATGCGCCATATCTAATGTAGAATGTTAACTCGTCATGTGCAGGATCCAGCAGAGATGTACAGTAAACAAAAAAATATCACTTATAGAGCACATTCACATGTCTCAGACAGGCCTGATGCTCTGCTCTTCAGCATTATCTCTTAGCATACAGTGCAGCCAGGGATTCTGGGAAATTATATGCAAATGAGCACCTTTTGCTTCTAATCCATTTTAACATGGACCCCGATAAGCTTACAGTATGCCTACCGCATTAGACAGCTTTTCAGCACAGCCTTGGTCAGAAATGTAAGAAGCCTAAATAATGAATTCAATTCGGAGAAAATTCTTGCATGGCGTCAAAGAGCAAATGGCATCATCTCGATACACGTCCCTCATAATAACATTATATATGCATTCCTATTTGAGACGGCATACCAGTTGCTAACTGTATCTATATGCTTGTGATGATGTAAAAAAATTGTTTACGTCGTGCGGCCTAATGTTTGCATGTCTATTTGTGGCAGTGCTTTCTTTTATATATGTATCATCTTAGGCTGAGTCCCCAGTCCAGGTGAGCGCTACTGCGTGCGCTGCAGGAACAAGATCTGCCCTTCTATGGTGCCTGGCCCAGTAGCTGCCAGCAAGCGCATGTACAGATCGCGATGCACGACCACATTTTGTCACAATCTTGTCTTTGCTAGTGGCGACGGAGCGCTGGTCACGGTGGCGGTTCAGCCAATGAGGGCGAACCAGCCATGTGACGTCATGGCAGCGCCCCCGCTATCAACCCCCCCCCCCCGCCACAATCTTGTCTTTCCCCCTGTAGCTCAGCCACAGACCGCAGATTGCGACTTTCACACATGCCGTCAGGCGCACGTGCAGCAGCTGACACTGTGGCCGTAGCCTTATACTGGTCAATGGCAGCCTGTTGGCTAATAAATGCATTGTTCTACACTAAACCAGCATAGTTGTACATTACACCAGCACCCCATTATTCAGACAAGTTTGTTTCATTCGTGTTAAACCTTGTGGAGTTTATTAAACAGCTATTTTAATATTTAGTTGTTTTTTGTCCCTTTAGTGCCTTGCCATATTTAACTGTCTTGTGAGCTGCTAATCTGATTGCAGAGAGTGAAGTAAACAAATTGCATTTCTTTCTTTGGGGACAGTGCCTTGTGAACAACGCGCTGCTGTGTTTCATTGAAATGTGGTTGCAGGCAGTGCCTTTTCAGTCAGAAGTAACCTCAGAGCGAGGCATCAATCTGATAAAAGGTTAAGATACGAAAAAAAGTACATTTGTTCGTTGAAGTAAATTACAAGCTTGGGCTTCTGTGTCTGGGGCAGAGGATGAGGGGGAATGTCAGAGCCCATATCATTTGTTACAAAGGTCATATGACTTCATTCTGTTTTAATTTTTAATTTGATCTTTTAAAGATTTGGAAACATAAAAAGTGGTGATTTGTTTCTGATGAAGCTTAAAATACTGGCATAAAAACAAGAATAACAAATAGTCATGTGTGTATGATATCTTCATGGAATCATCTGATACTTATACATTTTGAAGCAGTCACAGAAGAGCTTTCTTGTTAACATCTGAAAATACTTTTAATATACAGTAAGATAATAATGTCATTTGTAATATGATAAGAAATACTAAATGTGACATGTACTATATATTTTGTATTTTCACAGCAGCATAAAATAATTCTTCATTAAGGTTTTAACACAAAAAAGAAATGTTAATTCCAAAGATAATTACTTACATTCAGAAATAGTAGATACATGTCAATAACACAAATAAGTTATGTTTCTTGCCAAAGAGATTTACATATATTTCCTTGTCTTGGGTGGAAACCTTTCTTTCTCGGCTTGAAATGTCCTGTCCTGTCAGATGTCTCCCCTGGTGTTATCCTATCTGCCTTATCTAACTAGTCGGTCAGTCTTTTATACAGGAAATATTCCTTAGTCAATCGTTCCTACTCCCAACAGTACGACCAAATATGGTATCATCATGTGTCCTCTAGCTCAACACTAATGTCATATTTCCTTATGGATGTATAAGGAACTACCCTTGTTATCAGATTTGATTGCATGATCACAGTGTTCTTGGAATTACATCTTAGCATCTCATCCTATTCCTATCCCCTGAATCTCCTCTCCATTTAGATCTTTCCAAATTATCAGATCTATTTTTACAGCATTGTTAGCTCTGGGTCCAGCCCTGTGCCACCCTCTTGTGTCAACCAGTGTTCCCACACTTGAACAAATGTATGTGATTTCTCGTTATTTGCCGTTATCTGCTCCATTTTCAGAATATGTCATATCCTGCGTTTGATGGATAGTAATTCTGGACTAGTCTGCTTATTCCAAGACGCAATGATAGAGCATCTAGCAGCCAGCAAAATGTGCAGCATTAGTTTATATCTGTGATTGGGTATGTTGGGACGGGGTCTGCCTAATAGGGCTAGCCATGGGTCAGGGACCATTGTCGTGTCTGCTAAGGAGTTGATGAGGTCAAATATTTGCTGCCAGAGGGGGGTTAGAACTGGACTGGACCACCAAATGTGTAAGAGGGATCATCTCTGTCTACAGCAACGGAAACAGAGGGGGGATATACTGCTATTGATAGAATGTAGTCTTGTTGGTGTAAGGTACCAGCGACACAGCATCTTGTAAGTATTTTCCTTTATGGTCATACATATGGAAATGGAGGCTGCCGCCTCACATATATCGGACCATACCTCAACCTCTAGGACTTCCCCCTATCTCCTCTTCCCATCGCTGCATATAGATAGTCTTTATACTAAAATCCACATCCAGCAGAAGCTGATAAATGGTTGAGATTAAATCCCTACCCAGATATCTGGAGGTATAGAGCATTTCGAAATAGGTTTCCACTGGCGGAGATGTGTTCATGTGCTTTGTCATGATAAAATGTTTTAACTGGAGATATCTAAACACCTCTCCAGGCCATAGATCAGCCTTCTCTTGAAGCTCCGAAAAACCCTTAATCTCTTTATCAGATATCACGTGCCTGATCCTGGTTATGCCACCTCTTTTCAAAGCTGGAAACCCGCCTTCCTCCATTCCTCCATTCCTGGGGTAAATTGGGGTTATTGAAAAGCGGGATCATACTAGAGATTTGTTAGTGAAGCTGTACTTATATTTAAGCCGATCCCAAAGTGACAGTGAATGCTTAATCATTGGGTTTACTACTCCTCCTGGTGGTCTATCCTGGCTGTCCAGCCATAGCAAAGTGTCAAATTTTGCCAGGGAACAGATATGGTGCTCTATATCAACCCATGCTCTTGTACCCCTTGCTGAGTTCCAGAGGGGTATCTGGCTCAGCTGCGAGGCCTGAAAATATTTTCACAGATTGGGCACAGCTAGACCTCCTAGCTTCGAGGATCTTTGTTGTATTGTATTTAGGATTCTGGACCTTTTCCCTGACCATATGAACCTAGCAATACAGCGCTGTAGACTGTAAATATCTTTCTCTAGGGCCCGGACCGGGAGAGTCCAAAAGAGGTACATTATCCTGGGAAGGAGAGTCATTTTGACTGTCGTAATCCTATTTATCCAGGAGATACAATATCTATCCCATTCTTCTAAATCATTAATGAGCCTAAGAATTTGTTGAGGATAGTTATACTTATAGATTGTCTGTACAGATTTTGTAAGATTTACCACTAGGTATGCTATATAGTTTGTGCGCCATGTAAAGTTAAAATTAATACTTAGAAGTTTGATCAGGTCATGGGTCACAGACTGATACTTAGGGCTAGTGATTTTGACTGATTAATTTTGAAGCCTGATATACTTCCAAATTGTCCCAGTGCTTGAAAAAGGTTGGGTAGAGTAGGTAGTGGTCTGGTAATCATCATTAGTATGTCGTCCGCAAATAACGCCACCTTATGTTCTGTTTTTCCCACCCGCACACCCGACCCATTGGGTTCCAGTCTCAAGGCTGCCGCCAAGGGTTCAATAGAGAGCACAAACAAAAGTGGAGAGAGGGAGCAGCCCTCTGCTATGGCTATTGCGTCTGAGGAGTCCTGCATTTCTAATCTGGGCACACGGGGCTTGATATAAGGTCTGTACACCTCTAAGGAAGGCTCCAGTGAAACCCATTTCCGTCAACACCTCAAAAAGATATCACCAGTCCAGCCTATCAAAAGCTTTCTCAGCATTCTGTGAGAGTAGCATACAAGGGTCTTTTCTGTTTCTGCTGTGTGTATTACATTAAAAGTCCTTCAAATATTGTCTGGGGCATGTCTAGCTGGGATAAACCCCACTTGATTGGTGAACAGATAGTTCATATATTTTGGTAAACGGTTAGCTAGCATTTTTGCATCTAATTTAACATCTGTGTTTGAGCGAAATAGGGCGATAGCTGGCGCTATTCATAGGGTCTTTTTTTGTATATTAATACAATGATAGCGGTAGCCATCGATTGAGGGACTGGTTGTGCTATATAATGTTTAATCACCATAAACATATACATTTAAATAATGCATAGCTGCAAATTCTTAGGGTACTATTACTTTTAAACTTTACACAACTATCATCCAGTAAGCTGCTGTAACATTTGTTTACGACCAATTGGAGATTTCAGTGGACAAATTAGAACTAGCACAGCTGAAGATTTTAGATGCTGAAATTGTGAGAATATGGACTCACAGCTACAGTCACTTATGTCTATCACTAGACGTAATACTAATTGTTGGCTGAAACACCTACAAGAGAACACACTGGAATTGTCAATCATTCTAGACCATTAACAACCAGGAAGGCCTAGGATGAGGTTCAGAAATTGTACTTGGGGATTGTAAAAAGATAATTCTGCCACAGAGGTGTTTTTACAGAGTTCAAAAAAATGATTATGATCACAGCATCAATACGAGTAAAATATCCCATGTTATCCTTTGTGTGCAGGACAAAACAACAAAGAGCACTCTTCCCTATCAAGACAAAGTAATCGCATTCAGGGCGCAATTCTTGTATGTTTTGATACAAGCAGTTACACTATGTCACTCGTACCACATTTTGCACATGCTCTATGCCCACCCTACCTACTTATCATCTATAATACTTCCGTAACTATTCTCTTCTTTTCCCAGGCATAATGTTTCTGTTTTTGGGCTTAGTATATATGGGATGAATATCATTGTTCTACGTTAGCAGTTGTTTCAGACAAGCATTCTGTCTTGGGCAAGGACATAGCGATGATAACAGCTCAATAGAATGTATGTAGCTACTCTGGGTAATTGTTCCCCCCTCATCCTGTCTTATATATGCTTGGAACATTAACCCATCCCTTGCTGGTTCGCACTGACCAGTCTCATGAGTCTCTCTCCTTACCCAGAATCCTTTAAAGGTAAAGTCTGGTGGTCTCCGGTCCAACAGGGATCATTCATTACATAAACTAACTTTTGGATTCATATTTTGCATTCATGATCAAGAATGAGTCTTCTACTGTTTGTGGTCCTCCAAGCAACGAAAGACAGTAAATATATTACCGTACAGTGTGTCAGTTACAGAACAGACGGAGAAGAGGACCATATAGAACAACAGTATTTTGCTTAGCAAGTAATACTGTTCCTTAACAATTAAAAGTGTCAATGACACGTTACATAGCTCTTTTTAGATGGCCAATTATTACAAACTGATCAATTACTTTCATTTTTTTCCATTGAAAATAAAGACATATTTTCACAGTTGATTTTCTAAGTTTTTTCCCCCTTCCCTACATAAGATGGAAGAAAACCAAATCAATCTGTTCATGTTTCTCTTTGGATGCCATACTACAAAAATTAATAGTCAAAATTGTACATGTGATAATGTTTAGCTGACTTTGCATCTGCCATCTGTGTGCCATTTCTTGAAATTTTAAAAACACACTGTAAGGGAAAGTAAAGTTATAACTCTTGATTTCTGAACAATGCCAACCATAGCATGCAGAGCAAAATTCAATGTACTATACAGATGAAAGTGTTCAGTGTTGGACCATTCGTCTGTTTGTGCAGTTTGCATTGTACTTTTGTGTATATAAACACTGTTTGTATACTGTCCAGTGTTTATATTGAATGCATAATTTTGCAAATATGTGTTTGGCTGAGAGAGCAACAACCATAAATCAGACTGGACTGGAAAACGGGTCACAATGATGTTATTTAATAGGCATAATGCCAAAAATAGGACAATACAGGTAAGTCCTCTGACGCGTTTTGTGCGTTATCCTTGATAAAGTGCCTTGCACGGCACGAAACGCGTCAGAGAACTTACCTGTATTGTCCTATTTTTGGCATTATGCCTATTAAATAACTTCATTGTGAGCCGTTTTCCAGTTCAGCCTTTTTTTTTGCAGTGCTCGAACTCTTCTCTGCTTTTACTGAAAACGGTTACCAAATCGGGGTGATTGCACTAACTGAAGATAACATCATACACCCTCCGTTTCATTAACTCCCCATTCTCCCATGTAGAAGGGCTCCTTGTGATTCGGTCATCACCGGTACACCACACAACATCGGGCTATATACAGGACTTTACAGTTTCATATACACATTGTCTGTTCTGCCTGTTATATTTGGACTAAGGATCATTATTGGATATTACTCACGGATACTCCTTGGGATTTTAGAAGCACCCTTTCAGGACCTAGGTCCTACTTTATATCGAAAAATCAGACTGGGGATGGTGTTGTCACCACCTGTGGTCATTCCACTTCTAAAGCAAGTACAATCCGGGCATTTTGGCTGTTAAACCGTGCGGTTTGTTCTTTTTTTTTAGACGCGTAGAAGAAGCAGTTTGAATAGAAAATACCGTTTTTTCTCACATTTCATTCCACTTCTTGTGAACATGTCAAACTACGAGGTTTGAAAATGACAACTTCGAAGCTACTAGAATTGGCCCATTAGAGAGTCAGGGCCATGCTTTTCAGCTTCAAAATGTACTTAAATCATGAAGTACTCAAGGGTAAACTACACTCTGCTTTTAACAATCAACAAATAGTTGTAATTACATGTTAGTTTCTGGTAACAAATTGTATTCAAACATTACAACAAGTATTTAACACACAATATGACTATTTACACTTTTGATGTTTGTTCTTCATGACTGTTTTCAGTAGGGAACAGGAAAAACAAGAAATACCCTGTAAAAAACCCTGTAAAAAAACCCTGTAAAAAAAAAAGTGTTGTTGCACTCTTTACAGGAATCAAGCCAATGGAGAAGGAGATAGAGCTTAGCAAAACTTTGTAAGAGAAACTGAGTAATATATAAGCCTTTAACCAAAGTTTTGTATCTACTAGATCAGTGATATCCAACCTTTTAATACTCCTCCTAAATATATGATGAATCAGTGAATCCTTAAATAATTGATTGTGAATTTGTGAAACCCATTGATCCTATCTACATCAAATACTATTGCTTTGGAAAGGCTTATATTTTCTAAAGAGGCTAAACAGCTTGCTATATATACTAAGTATAGTATACAGCAGGGGTGTGAAAACTTTTTTTGCTGCGCCCCCCACAGCCTGTTCTCCTCTGTTGTTGTGCCCCTCCCTTTCCTCGCGCAGCATCAACTGACGCCGCGGGGTCGTGTGACGTCACTTGACCCGCGGCATCATTTGACGTCATGTTACCATGGCAACCATGGTGTCACAAGACCCCGATGCGCGTTGTTATGGTCACGGGCCCTGAAGCTGACTGAATCTCGGTAAGTAGAGGTTGCAGAGGCCTCGCACGGTCCCCGGCATTTAATTTAAATGCCTTGGGGAAGAGCGCGGGATCCCACGCCCCCCCCAAAAAAATCTCCCCCAGTTTGCGCACCACTAGTATACAGTATATTATTATAGTTTAAAATTTATTAACCTTTTTAAATTACCAATTTAAAAAAATGCGACGAAAAACAATTTAAATATTATTATCTGGAATGATAAAATATCAGCAATTACCACATTTTGGTTTTACGGAACCCCTGATAGCCTTTGTCAGATCCCCTTAATCCGCTGAACACCGAATGAAAGCCATTGCTCCAAATTATCCTTTGGCAACTACTGTAGTTAGTAAATGTAGGACAAGCAGCATACAGAACACCCCCCTCTAAGGTGCAGGGAGTGTAAGTAAGTGAGGGCAATCTCCACTGTTCCATGGGTGGGCACAGATGTGTGATCATTTTCTATTGACATCCTCAAGGACAATTCAAAACATCCCTAATACTGGTCAATGGCCCATGAATGCACTGATGTTAGAAACATTTGGAATATATAGCATGGAGTCACATATTTTAAAATTGTTGGAAGATGCTATAGTTGACAAGATGATGGTGCTCTTGATTTATATAAAGTCGTGAAGACTGTAGAGAAATAGAAATAAATTTACTGCATTTTAGTAGGGAAACTGTAATAAATTTTGATTTATTATCCTTTGATTCGTATACTTGCACAGCATGCAAAGCAGAGCAGCACATGGGTAATACAAAATAAATCTGAAAGGTTTCCACTGAGAATGCAAGGTCTTAAAACACTCATTTTTCAACTTTGGGGAACAGAATGTAGCTGTCTGTACAAATGTGGGCACTATTTGCTACAAGTAAAAGATGGACATATAAGTAGTTGATACATTAATGTATAAACATGTTTACAAGTGCATGTTATCATATAAATATTTGACTTTAGGTATGTTTACATAAGGAGTGTCTCAATGAGTAATGACACTGACTGTGAAGCAGGGAACCCTGATTAAATTCTCAGTGTTGGCTCCTTGTGACCTTGGGCAAGTCACTTTATCTCCCTTTGCCGCAGGCACCAAAAACATGGATTGTAAGCTCTATGGGGCAATAACTCATTGAGCCTACAAAATTATATGTACAGCACTGCGTACACTGTCAAAAAAAACCCACAAAAAACATATACAGTATTATAAGTCAGGTAATTTAAATGTAGAAATTAGTCAGAAAAATGCAGTGTTAAGTATGTTATACATAGAGAGGCAGCTTGTTTTGGCTCTAAATTTCAAATGTTTTTGCGAAAATGGCAAAAGAAATGTTTACAAATTGCCATTCGCCAAACTGCCGACATAAAGCGGTCTCACATTTTAATGTGGTCTGTAACTGTTACATACACCTAAAACTTATTTTATCTTTAACTGTTCATGCAATGTCTTTATATTTAATGTATAACCCTGTTTACCTAATGTAATGCAATGTCTTTACATATAATGTATAATAACCCTGTTCACTTAATATAACTATGTATTTGTAACCATTATCTGTCATTGTAACTCTGTGCCCAGGACATACTTGAAAACGAGAGGTAACTCTCATGGTAAAACATTTGATAAACAAATATTGTTCTTATAATTGCCCCCCAAACAAAGCCGCAGTCCATCTGACATTTTTTAGAATTCTCTTGTTCTCGGGTTGTATTTGCGCATTTTAGGTGTTCATTGCAAATATGTGTGCAATTTTTGGGAAATGTGCAAATGTCCAGCCTTGTTTTAAACAAATTAGCACAAATGCATTATGCAAACTTTCAACTTTAACAATGAGCAAAATGATTTGCAGAGCTACCTGGGACATATTTGTACATCGCTAGTCACAAGTATGTCAAACTTCAGTAAGTCAAATAATATAGAAGTAGCAGACATTACTTGACCTTTCAAATCATTGTTAACACTGGTGCATTATTTAACAGTAGTGCTATTGAAACAATGGTTAAGGAGGCATGTGTTACTCAATGCATTATTGTGTTTTAACGCATGTTAACATGGGGTAATAACCTGCTATATCTGTTCTTAAAGTCCCAATTCCTATTAGTTTTTTGGGGGAGGGAGGGGAAATAAAAAAAAAGAAAACTATGGAATTCTCTTTATTAAACAAATATATTCATAATAATCAGACAAAGGAAACATTTGACTGTTAATTTCTTTGGAAATTAGGAAAATTGTCTTTCCATCTGGGGCTCTGAATGGAGTGCCTGTCCATCAAGTGTTTAGAAGGGAAGATAGAGGGGTATTAGCCTGTTAAAACTCCCAATTTCACACACTAGGGGGTATCTAGAGTAAATGATACCCCTCCCATTTCTCAGTTTACCATGTTTACATACTAACTTTACCAAAAAAAATATTTATAGGTGTCTGGCTTGTTTAAAAAAAAAAAAAAAAAAGGCACATTGATTTAACCTCTTCAGCATGTCCCTGTCTGGTTCATTTTGTTCCTAGTAGGGAGTGACCGAGAAGTACAGCATGTTATATGCTTTTCAATGAGATGCCACGAGATAGGTACAGTACTTGGTCCAGTTATTCAATGTGCTTGTTATTAGTGATTTCAAATGGAAAATATGTTTTTACAGATGATTCAGTGGTTTACAACAAGTATTGACGCTTCAAGGAAGGAAAAACGGAGTAATAATTTAGATGAACGTGAGGGCTGGTTATAGGTTTGGCAACTGCATTTAACTGTGCAGAGAAGATAAAGGTTTCCCAACAAATAATCTGACTACCTACTGTAGGTCAGATGTGAAAACTGCATTTAACTGAATACAGGCCATAGGTTAAAATAACTAGAAAAGGATAGGAATTTGGACTTTAACTATAACATGTTGGATGTATTTTTAAGAAATGGTTTTTACATTGAAATGATAAATATCATAAATACTGCTGCGGCCAAGTTTATTCGAGCATTTGCCCGTTCTTGGCCGCAGCAGTAGCCTGGCGCGCGCCCGAGAGTGACGGGCGCGCGCCGAAGCAGCGGAAGAGCGCCCTCCGATCGGGGCGCTCTCCCTACCGCTGCCGGGTCCGCCGGGTCCCCCGGAACCCCCTGCCGCTGTCCCGCGATCGCGGGACACCAGGGCTCCCTCGGGGAGCCCCTGGACGCGCGTGCAGGGGGCGCACGCTCCCGAAGACGCGTGACCGCGCGTCTATGACGCGCGGCACGCCGAGGGGCGGCCACTAGCAAGCCGGGAAATCTCCCGGCTTGCGGATCTGGCCGCAGAGTAATAAAGCGTGTCGGTAGTGTAAGACATTGCTATTAAAATATGTTCATAAACCTTAAAATAAACCTTTTCATAGGAAATAAATGTTTAATTGACTGGGAAATAGTTTTTCACCTACAGCTAAATGCAGTAGTCTTATTGTCTGAGTCTCTAAATTTAGCTTGTTTTCCAGTAACTCAACCAATAAGGACATATTTTTATATAGTCCAAACAATATTTATACAAGAGGAATCTGCTGTAGTAGTAATCTGATGCTAAACAGCTGACAACACTGTCTCCATGAATTCTTGTGTTTTCAATTCACCACAGATATTGTGGTCATTTTCTTCTGTAGAAAGGTTGCTTTAAATGTTCTCACGTTAGATACCAGGCCTCCTAAAGAATTGGGCAAATGCAATCTACAGTTACTTAGTTTTCAGGTTTATAAGCATTTGAAAATGCAATGGGGCAGGTTATTTTACAGCTATACTGAGGAAGTTATTAAAACAGTCAACACAAAACAGATCAGGCGCAGCAGTGTGCCACAGGAAACAATCATAGACAGGACCTTCAACCATAATCAAATACTATAACCACTTCACATTTCTCTACAGCAGGTATCTTCCAAAATATTTCATATCAGAGGATGGATTTTCAAATGTAGCAATAAGACAACATGGGTCAATCTTCCTCCGTTACTCTCTAAAACATCTATGTTCAGCAATATGCTTCACGGACAGCAACACAATGTAATACACAATGAGCTCCAGCAGTATTCAGGAGACCATGTAAGGCTCTTTCAGGTGAAAGTTGTACATTTGTATGATTATACATTTAGCTTTCTTCCATTTCTTTAAGCATGAAATAATTATAATCTTGGTTCCTCTCTAAATGTACAGATGCTTGCTTTAAATTCATTTATTCCTCATCTTTAGCCAGGAAGCTCATCATGTAACAAATGTCAGTTCAGTCACTTGACAGACAAGCATATATTGAAATGTGTTGTGTTTGATAAGGCCTATTGAATTGTGGTCTGCAGGGAACACATTATAATCTTCATTTTTCTTTTTGCCACCCATAGTGTTTCTAATCTAACCCTAACCTAAAGAAACAGAAAACATGGATTGTGTAATACAAAATGACAGATGAGTTCATTTTGTGCTGTATAATTATATTCCTATTTAACTACATTTAAACCAGGCATACACTATGTAAGAATGCAGTTTAGATTCTCATCTTTTGGGAACCAACATTAGCTGTAACTTTATTTTAGTTATACATTTAATGTTAACTACATTCACCGTATCTAATCAATTGTAGATCATTCTTCACAAATGTTTTACAGTGTTTTATAAACATATGCCCATGTGAAAAGAAAGTGTGATAATTAATATCCTGTACTATATGTATTCAATGATATGGCTACATTTTATGCACTTAAACATCATAAGTATTTTCCACTGTCTATTAAATTATATAATTACATAGAAGATGAGGTTGAAAAAAGACATATGTTCATCGAGTTTAACCTATATTAAATTTAGAGATATCCTCTATTTATATTTACAGTATTTTGATCAAGAGGAAGATAAACAAGAAAACCCCAGTGAAACATCATCCAATGCTGTCTCATAAGGGAAACATTTAATTCCTTCCTGACTACAAATAATGGCAATTAGATTTCTCCCTGCATCAACATCCTTCCCATGTTTACATGTTTGGTATATCTCTGTATACCTTTCCTTTCTAAAAAGATGTCCAAACTTTTTTAAAGATATTTATTGTATCTGCCAACAGTCTCCATGGGTAATAAATTCCACATTTTAACTGCCCTTACTGTAAAGAACCGTAACCAAAGAAAATAGCTGATGAAATCTCCTTTCCTCCAACCTTAAGGTATGACCCTGTGTCATGTGTACTGCCCTTGGGGTGACTAGTTCTTTTGAAAGTATCTTGTATTGTCCCCAAATATATTGCTATATAGTTATCATATCCCCTCTTACATGTCCCTTTCTAATGTAAACAAATCTAATTTAGCTAACCTCTTCTCATAAATCAGATTTTCCATCCTCTTTAGTAATTTTGTGGCTCTTCTCTGCACTTCTAGTTCAATAATATATTTTTTATGGAGTGGTGCCCAAAACTGTACATATTCATGGTGTGGTCTTATTAATGCTTTATAAAGGGGCATAACTATGTTTACTTGCCTTCCATCCATTGCCGGTTTAATGCAAGATAAGATCATATTTGCCATTGAAGCTACTGTCTGACATTGAGCACTATTGCTAAGCCTGCTGTCTTAAACGTAACCTGATGATAAATCATATCTTAGTAATGAAAATACATTTGGAACACATGGGGTGACTCCCCTTACAGAATGAGGAATACAATAATAAAATGATCAGCTAAGCGCTCACACCAATTTGGGGAAAATAGAAATAATTGTAAATTATTCTATGAACACCTGTAGTCATAATAAAAACCCACATCCAATCAATACATATCTCATAGTCCAATACACTGAATCCAGTCAAAATAAATTATGAGGATGCAGCTCTCTTCCAGTGGATCCAACCCATAGGTCAAAAGTAAACTAGAGAAGAAGAAAAAAGAAGAGAGAGAGTGCAAGGCTCATAGTGAAGTCTATTATTTATTAACACATAAAACAAGGGTTAAAAGCACTCACAAACATTAGTTGGTTTCAGGCACACCATTGTGTTTATGAAACTTGACTGTATGGTTCCCGGACCGCGAGCAGCATCCACGGTACTCCTGACGAAGAGGAAGTATCTCCTCGAAACGCAAAGGGCTTTATCTCTGCCTGGCTTTCATCCTGTGTGGGACACTGGGACGGTTTGAGGCATCGGCGGTGATGTGCGGGAGCTGATCAGAACTCCTGGAAGATCTGCCACTCTGTGACATAAGGACAGCATGTCAGGACGATGTCACGTGACCAAGTGACCCGGAAGCGGTTCGGCTGTGCGCGCGGAGGTCGAGAGACTCTGGAGGACAAGTAAATAACCAGCAGAGTGCCGTGGATGTCGCTGGTGATCTGGGAACCATACAGTCAAGTTTCATAAACACAATTGTGTGCCTGGAACCAACTAATGTTGGTGGGTGCTTTTAACCCTTTTTTTATGTGTAAATAAATAACAGACTTCACTATGAGCCTTGCGCTCTCTCTTCTTTTTTCTTTTAAGCCTGCTGTCTACAAGCACTCTTAAATCCTTCTCCATCAAGGATTTACCTACTTTTCCTCATTTAATTTGTAAGTCGCCTGTTTATTCTCGCTTTCCAAATGCATAACCTTACATTTATCTGTATTAAACCTCATCTGCCATTTACCTGCCCAAGTTTCCAGTCTCTCCAAGTCCTCCTGGAGATAAATTACATCCTGCTCTGATTCTACTACCTACCTAGTGTCATCAGCAAAGATGGAGAATTTGCCAACCTCAAAATTTATTAGTAAACAAGTTATAAAGTAAGGTCCCAGTATGGAACCATATTAAAAGCCTTTGCAAAATTTAAGTAGATCACACCAACTGCATTACCCAGGTCTAAATTCCTACTTACCTCCCTAATGAAGCTAATAAGGTTTGTTTGCCTGACTTACAAATCATTTTGTTATTCCTTAGGTATTCCCGAATATTATACGGGACTATAGTTTCAGGTAGCTTTCTCACTATTCATGTCAGGCTTACAGGTCTCTAATTCCCCTATTGTGACCTAGCTCAGCCGGCTTCTGCTCACGTCGCCGTGACAATGCGGCATCAAATAACGCAGCGGGGGAATGTGTTGTGCCACGTCATCATGACAATGCAAGTCAAATCACGGAGAGAGGTCACGTGACGTCACATGACCCTCGGCATCATTTGACGCCAGGTCACTCGGGAGAGGGGGGGGGGGTGAGCGCAGGGACGGAGACACAGGGGGGGTGCAGCCAAAAAACTTTGCACACCCCTAGAGTATACACTGATAAGTGTGTTTTCTAACAATGTTTTAAAGATTGCCCATTTATCTTCTACATTTTCCCTGCAAAAACATCATCCCAATGTATTCCTTGTAGATTATTCCTCAGTTTTTTTTAAATCTGCCTTTCTAAACTAATTCTTTTGAAAGCTCCCGAATATATGTGTATATAGTTATCATATCCCCTCTTAGACGCCTCTTTTCTAATATAAACACTTTTCAATTAGGTAGCCATTTCTCATAAGTAAGATTTTCCATCCACTTTATTAATTTGGTGGCTCTACTCTACACTTTTACTAGTTCCATAATGTATTTTTATTAGAGAATTGCCGGTAAAACATACCCATTGTACAACATAAACATTCGAATGCAACACTTGAAGAAGAAACCTATGTGGTGTTTGAAAACTTTGTACACTATAATTCTATCCATAAAGGACTATGATCTTGTTCCGCTGAAAGGTATCACAACCTATAATGAATCTACAACATAAAAAAGCACATTGCTCCTACCCATTGTGCTTCAGGCTTTCTAGCAATAATGGACTAAATAACTATAATTAATGTTTTAAAGATACATTTTGTTGCATTCAACTGAAATATTCTATACTGTTATATTCTGACTAATATCAACAAAGTCTGATAATAAGAGGGGTAAAAAAAATCAAGGGAAATTCAATTTTTTGGTCTAAATGAGAGGAGTTCAAAAGGGGTCCGATAATATTCTTAATCTCTGGACTGGAAAAAAAGCTAACCCCCCCCCCCCACCCTTTCATTTCTTGCTTTAAGAACAAAAATAAAATTAGAGTTAAGGCTAAGTGTGTCTTTTTTACGTATTGTGATTTGTTAGTAAGAAGTTAAAATGGGTTATTAAAGGAAACTTGCCATTAGAGTCACAAATATATGCAGGGGTAATCATTGGAAAATGGCAAGTTCTATTGAATCAATATGCATTGTGTGTAGACCTGTTAGCAACTTTGTTACAATTGATTGGCATCAGGGGACTATTTAATCAGTCTCTTGTTGATCTCCCAATTAATCTTTTTTTTATTATTCCATCTTTGTTCAAAGTACCAATTTAAAAGGCCGTTATGAATAAACAAAAACAATATCATGTTTACCTTTTTTAGCGCCTCTTTTTATGTTTTCTCTACGCCATTAAAGATATAGAATGTCAGGAATTTATGACTGCGCACAGTCAATTCTAGCAGTACAGCCATGATTAAATGTTTCAATTGCTTTCTGTTTATCGTTTACTAAAAAGATGCAAAAGTGGAGAAGTAGGACTAGAAATACAACTGTCAATATGAATCAGAGAGAAATGTAGCAGGCAACATTTCTTACATTTTTGCTACATCTCAGTTATTTAGCTCTTAGTACAACACCCCATGGTCTCTGCATAAAGACGTCTACCCATTGGTCTAAAAGATTTAGGCTGCGTTCATTTGAATGGGGTGGAAATCATGCCAATCAAGGTGGTTTCATAGCATAAATCTTATATTCCACACTGTTGTTTTCTATGTATCGAATTCAACATTTACATTTCTCTTTCATTTATTCCTAAATTATTTCGGTCTTTCCTAAAACCTTCATCTACATCAGAGACAAAACACTCTTAATTTTGCAGCAATTATATAACTATGGGGGCGATTTACAGCTGGCTAACAGTGGAGTCATTGCATGGGTGCAAATGTCTGCGAGTTGTTTGCGGCTTATAAAAATATGTCCCTAATTTAAATAAAAGACAGTTGGTATGGAGGTCGTTAACTTAACGACTTGACAGGGGAAGTGGAGCCACGTCTCTTCCTAATTTATTTAAATAAGTTTAACATGGGAATACTTACGTATGTCAAATAGCACGTGTTTTATATTAGCCTCCAATTTAGAGTGGGATTAACAACGGTTGTTAATTTAGGAGTAGGTCCGCTTCTTATTTTTGCGCCTAT